>NW_028248254.1:0-121416 GCF_964263255.1 Lissotriton vulgaris | reverse complement strand
AATTGCACACCATTATCAGTAAGTACTGAGCTTGGCAAACCTTCATTGACAAACAACTCATCTAGAAAAGAGATCACTGAAGAAGAATGAACTCGATTGACTATTTTAATAAAAGGCCACCTGGAAAACCTATTGACACACACCAAAACATACTTATCTTGACTCTTGACTCTGACAGGCCCCAGGATATCTAAAGAGATGTCCACCAAAGGTCCCAATGACTGCTTTCTGAGAACCATTGGTTGAGCTCTACATTTAGGTATCTTGTCACTCACAGAGCACTGTACACAATCTCGCACCAGTCTCTCAATTTGAGTGTCCATAGCGGGCCACCAGTATACTTCTCTAACTCTTTCCTTTGTTTTAGCAATCCCCATATGACTAGAGTGGGCATTTTCAATTATCTTAGACCTTAACTTTGCAGGAGGAACAAGTCTGCTTCCTCTCATTAACACCCCATTAAGCACAGACAATTGTTCCCTAACACATCAAAAACCCTTAATCTCCTCGTCACACTCTTTCTTTTCACACCAACCATCACAAACAAACCCCATGACTCGCTGTAGACAAGAATCAGAGCCTAACTCAGTTGTCCATTCATTTTCTGTGATGACCCCTTCTGTAACAATGCACACTTTAAAATCTTCTGAAGAGTCCTCGCTAAAAAGAGAAGGATCCTCATCATGCTCAGAGAGAGAGTCACCAGAAAGCCTGGACAAACAATCCGCTAAGATATTACAAGATCCAGGCAAATAGGAAACGCTAAATTCGAAGTCCTGTAAAACACCAACCCACTTCCTTATCCTGTGAGAAACACAATCAATACCCTTCTTTTCAAATACCTCCTTAAGAGGTTTGTGGTCCAAAATGACAGAGAACTTCTTTCCCCACAAAAACTTTTTAAGGTTGCAAACGGCCCAGTAAACGGCCAGCGCTTTCTTTTCTACAACCGAGTAGCTACACTCAGCTCCTCTCAGAGGCCTCGAAATGAACAAGATAGTATTGTCCACTTTCCCTCCTTTCTGTAAAAGAACAGCCCCAATTCCTTTGCAACTGGCGTCCGTCATTATGTATGAATCTCTGTTAGGATCAAAACTAGCAAGATTTTGAGCATGATTGAGACAATTCTTGATCAGATCATATTTGGCACAACATCCTTTGTCCCAGCAAACTCCTGTACTTTCTTTAGCAAAGTTATCATTCTCTCAGTTTTCTGGGCAAACCCTGGAACAAACTTATTATAAAACTCGGCCATGCCAAGAAACTTGACCAATTCATCTTTATTGTCAGGATATTTTAGATTGGTGATTGCCTCCACCAAAGACGACTTAGGATTGAACCCAGACACAGAAACCAAATGTCCAAGGTATTCTATAGTTTCTACATCAAATTTGCACTTGTCAAGCCTAAGAGTGAGACCCGCGTCTTGTAGTCTACTTAAAACCTCACACACTCTATCATCATGCTCTCTGCGCGTCACACCATGCACCAGAACATAGTCTTGATAGACTTTAACCCCATGAAGACCAGCCAAAATGTTTTCCATCACTCTCTGGAAGACCAAAGCAGCTGAAATCAAGCCAAGCGGCATCCTGAGAAATCTATAAGTTCCGAAGGGGGTGATGACAGTGGTGAAGTCTTGGCAAGAGGGGTGAAACCTGACCTGGTGATAGGCCGAGGAAAGATCTAACGTGGACAAATGCGTAGCCCCACCCAAGGAAGACAACATCTCTGCAATGTTAGGAAGCGGGTAATGGTCGACTACAACAGCTTTGTTAAGCTCTCTCATATCGATGCATAATCTTGCCTCACCGTTGGCCTTACGTGCCATCACTACCTGAGAAACCCACTCCGTACCTTCGACCTCTTCTATAACCCCATTAGTTATTAACTTATCCAATTCAACCTTCATATTGTCTCGGACCAAAAGCGGAACATTTCTGACTTTAGCAACCTTGGAACAGAGTTTTTCTTCAGTTTGATAAGATGTAGATATTTTTTAAGACAACTAAGTTTTTATCAAAGACATTCGGAAATCTTTTGACCCAATCACCTTGATCCGAGACCACAGCCACACCGGGAAGATCTCTCAAACGCACAGAGGGAACTTAGTTGGGATCAAGATAGATGTCAAGATCTCTCTGATGCGCCCAACTAATGAGGGAATCCCCCTTCATTGACACATAGATTTTCCCAGCCGTGATTCTTCCTTTGAAGTCAATTGTCCCCATAAAACAACCTAGTAGGTTTATTATCTGTCCACCATAACCCCTGGGAATAATGTTGGGTTTTAGTAATTTGATTTTGTTCAATAGGATCTTCTCAAAGAAGGTTCTCGGTATCAATGTGATTTTGGCACCGGAGTCGAACAACATGTCTACAGAACAGTCATCAATCAGAACTTTTTCTATAAGTCCATCCATTTTAACATCATTGACTTGACATACCACAGATTCATCTTCACTATGGTCATATATGTCAACTTCCCTCACCTTTTTCTGACCTTTGTTGGATCTACAACATCTTGAAAAATTCCCCTTTCTTTTACAAACAGAACAAATTGCTTTCCACCCAGGACAATCTTTCGCATTTGCCAAATGACCAATGTTGCCACAACGAAAACATTTAAAGTTTGAGGACTTAGAAGTGGAGCTAGCACCCTTATTATTACTAGAGCTCTCAGGTTCAGGAATAGATGTTTTATGAGACGGCGGTGAGGTGGACGCCTTGATTTCTTTGACATCTGTAGAACTCTTTTTATGGTCAGAGTTATTTTTACGAATTATTTCAGAACAGGTGTTAGAGTGCTCATGCTATTTGAGAGCAGTTATAACCTCTTGAAGCGTAGGATTGTCTTTCTGCCACAAACTGTCTTTGCCTTTTTCTAGAGAAGAACCAAGCATGAGCTGATCTCTAAGTCGCTCATCCAAGGTACCTCCAAAAGTACACGTAGAAGCCAGCTTGCGAAAGGCAGTGGCATATTGTTCTACGGATTCATCCTGCCTTTGCACTCTCTTTCCAAAATGAAAGCGTTCCAAAACCATGCTCAATTTGGGAAGATAATGCAAGTCCATTTTCTTAATGCAAATTTCATACTTGTTGAGAGAATTCCCTTCAGCATCAGACAAATCAGGAAGATTCTCAAAGACATCTTGTCCTTCTAAGCCCAGGCAGGGCATGAATAATGATGAATTTCTTTCTGCACTCAAAGAGGGGCCACATACCCTCACATAATGAGAGAAAACTTTCTTCCACTTAAGCCATTGTATAGGAGGATCACCAGGCCTAGAGAGGAAAAATGGAGGGGCAGTGACATTCTGCATGATACAAGGAAAACAAAGTACAAATAAGTATTGTTTAGTTAAGGTAAAGAAAGATATAATACACCTGTAACAATACTATATAAACGAGAGCAAGGAATAAGGTTTTTCTAGTTGAGATGCATGAAAATATGAAACACCAATATGCAGTATTACAGAGGTTAAGAGCCCAGGAGGGTGGACTTTCTGTTACTGATCCGCAAAACGCAGGGAGAATAAGCGTGGAACAAAGAAAGTACCTCTTTATTTGTAGAAAGTAGTCGATGAATTGGCTCTGCTGATCAGCGAGGAAAGAATGAGTTGCAGAAAACTGTACTGTGAACACTGTGCTAATCAGCGTTGGAGTAGATTTGCCAATCAGCATTTACAGTGAGCTGTGCTAATCGGCGCTGGATCAGCTGTGCTAATCAGCGTGTGGAGTGAGCTGTGCCAATCAGCTTTGGAGGTGATAAGTTGTCACCTTGATCGGTGTTGCGTTGAGAGAGTAAGCGTTGATAGAATGAGCTGTGCCGATCAGCGTAGAAACCACGCGTTTAAATCGGCGTGTTAAGGAAACTTGTGGTGTTGCGTTCCCAGACCGGCATTAAAAGCTGTGCCGATCAGTGTCAGAAGAAATCAAAAATGTAGCTGGGCGTAGTGACATCAGTACGCAGCGCGCTGACGTAGGCGCGCTGGACGTAGGAAAGCGCGCTGTTTCAGACGCCAGCAAACCGGAGAAAGACAATGCCGATACCGGCAGCGGCTCATAGGTGCTCGCGCTGAAAAAAATGACGTACCAACAAGTGGATGACAGTCAGACAGCGCAGAGGAGAGACGCTCGAGGAACAGGGGTTGCCAAGGGCTGCAGGAGGTCCGTTCTTGATGAGGAGCTGAGGTCGCTAGGCAACAGTTCAAAGAAAAACAAGCACAAGATAAGGGTGCCGGTAAGAGGCAATTCCTTTAAAAATCGGCTAAATAAAGCGAGAAACGTGATGTTTAGTTTCTTGAGTTGCCAGTCCAAAGGTTGAAGAGCAGTTCAAAGAGCAGTTGAAAACACGAGTCAAATTTGAAGTGGTAAAATGATACCAAAATTGAAAAAGAAAATAATCTTTTGAAATAATCCTGTGAAAAAGTTTGTAAAAGCAAAGTAGTGGAATATGCCTTGACCCTCAGCAAAAAGGGAAACTTTGAAGAGTAGTTTAGTCCGGGGCATTCAAGTGAAGAGTAAAGATGAGAAAATCCCAAATTAGATGAGTTGAGTTGAGGTCTCTGCAGGTGGGTGAAGTCCAATCGTGGCCAAAATGTGGTGAGGTCGCAGGAATGAAGACCAGGAAGGCAGGAGCAGAGTTATTGAGAGTTTTATTGTAATCTCAATGCAAGAGACTTCATCCTCCAAAGTCAAGCATACAACTGACTTTAGCTTGAGGCAAAACATTCTAAACAAGCTACATTCTACAGTGGAACTCTATATACATACATGAGCCACAGGAAACAGCAGATAAGGTTAGCTCAGCTTAACCAAGAATACTACACAATCACCAAAGTTGTGGAGACAAGGAGGGCAATGACTGAACCACTCAAAATTTAAAATGAATAGCTATGAGTGGATGGTGGCAGAGCCCCTATCAGTGTGGGCGGATGGAATGGAAATGACTTGCTGGGCTTGTGAACTAACTAAATCCCATGTCGTATTGTTATATACACCCTGGAAGTGAAGGTGAAGAAGCGGTTTAAATGTGCAGGGGTCATGTGTACTAATGTGCTCTGTTAATTAGATTACCCGGGAGCCCCCAGTGGAGCGGCAAGGAGACAATGACCGAACCCCTCAAAATATACTTCTAAATCAACAGCCCTGGGTGAAGCCCCTATCGGTATGGGAGGATAGAATAAAGAATGACGAGGGTGTGATCGTAATTAATTGATCCACGGTACTAAAGGTAGTACGGTGATGAGCCAACAATTCTGGAAAATTCTGGTGCCCGTAGAGTGTATATCCACGTGGTGGCAGTAGCTGGGTGAATAATCGTAGGTCAGGGATTATTAGATTCTAAGTGGGGGAGAGCGTCTACAATAGTTAACATGCCCGGTACGATTGTGACCTAAAAGGGGCTGCCAGGCTACTGTGCTAGCCGGAGGGGAAAGCGCACTACTAGCTTACTTGTTCAGAGAGGGGAGAATACGTCCTCGCCCGCCAGCTCCCGCTGCTTACTGAGAGCACGGTTGAGATGGAGGTCGATATATGACTTTTCCCGGTTAAACATGTACGTGACAACCGTGTACCTGCAAAGGCAGCCGCTAAACTGCGTTCTTTTGTGCCTGGCTACAAAACGTGGTATTAATTCCAAGACATGGAATGGATCGTGTGTAACACGGACAGGGAGCAAGCAAGAGCAATGGGAGTGCAGTCGCTATCTCCCAACCCTGCACTCACCATTTTAAGACTGTTCACTTGGGAGGGAGGGGTGGGGGGGAAAGCAGACCACAAACCGTTCTTTGTGTGAAAAGGCCGCTTTATTGAAACAGGTGCACATTAACAATTATAAACCTCGGCAAACGCCTTACAAAACTATGCCTCACTAAATAATATTTTCCTTAACCCCCAGACCCCACCCCTAAAACGTCATTGGCCCCACCCCCACCCATAGATTACAAAAATACACAATATCAACAATTCAAATTCTTATATAATAATTTAAACTTTAACAAATCCCCAAAAACCAATATCCAAAATCTCCCCGGCTTGCCCCTTCCCCCAACCACAGATATCACCCCAACAGCTTAGCCTGCCCAACTCACCCTGACCATGGCCCAACCTAACAAACAAACCACAAAATCCTGCCAATCCTGGCAAAACACCATTGACCCCCGCACCTGCATCTGTTCCAAGCGACAATACAAAAAGACCAAAACCCCATGTAAACCTGTTTCAACAAAAACCACCAAAAAGTAAAATTAGGGGGGCGTGGCTAGCGACTGAACATTGCGGTAGCATAGCCGTGGAGCTCCGTGAGTGATGCGGCTTCCCCACTGAAATCCGCACATTAATCCGACAAGCTGTAGCCTCTAAACGGAGGAACCTGGGTCCAGGACCGAGCGGAGTCCACCCGACGAAACCCTGGTGAAAATCGTGTGCCGGGGAGTGGCGCTGAGGAACCCATCCACTGAGGGCCTTGAGCCGGCTGAAACACCGAGCACCAGTATCCCCAGAGGCCGGGCGGAAGTGCGGGCAACGCGGCAGAAGGAAGCCGGAAGTCTGCGCTGGCTGAAGACTCCCGTTACGCCTCGGTGGGCGACGACCGGAATCCTCCCTCTTCCCTCCCCGGTGCCCCACTGAAGCCTACCAGCACCGGCGCGAGTCGTGCCGACGGGGGTGAGCAGCGGGAGAACACCTGACGTAAGGCTGACCGGGGCACTGGAGAACTCGCGGCCCTTCGCGCGCCACAGCAGCAACCAACGAGGAAGTAAGGGGCAATGACCCGACCCGGGGCGAATTGCCGACAGATACTCCCAATTATTACCGCTCGAGGCTGCGGCGGACTCACAGTGCGATTTATCCGGACACAGGGGGAGGGAGACATAGTGAATTGCGATAGGCACTGGCCCCGCCTCTCCACACAGCAGCCGGGGGTCTGTGGCGAGCCATTCAGCAGTGCTGTGGAGACACCACTTCCTTGAAGTTAAGAAGGAGCTGAGAGCTAAGGAACTGTCGTATTCTATGCTATTTCCAGCACGACTAAGAGTGGTGACGGACAGTAAGGTATGGTTTTCGACACACCAGAGGCAGCCCGAGATTGGCTGGAGGGATGGAGACAAGTAGGGATGCCTTGCCGCTCGAATAGGACTAACCGGATGCAGCGGGAGGCAGCCAATCGAGATTGTAAACTTCGGGCGGAGATGACATGGCCCGGTCTCCTGTACAGGAACACCTTGAAGCAGAGGACGGGGTGGAGGAATGAGCTCCCGGCACACCATACAATGACATTTTAAAGAGACGTTGCCGGTGGGGCCGAGCTTGGACACTGACCCAGGGGATAACGGAGAGGGCAGGGGAGCCGTTTGCTCCGGGGGACACTTCACCCCAGCAAGCAAGTAACTGTTCATGGGATGGGTGAAGCACTCTGCTGAGTTGGGGGGGCGGGCAGTTCCAGGTCCGTTAAGCAGGGAGGCAGGGAGGGGGGCAGCATGGGGGGGGTGTTTAGTTGTTAAACTGAAAACGCAAGTTAAAACTATGCACACAGTTAGACACACTAGGAAGGGGGTGGAGGGGGGGATTTTAGTTTTGTTGGTTTTGGCTCAGGATTTACACGCTATGGTATGGCATGACACACTCTACCCACACAGGCTCACAGACGGCAACAGATGCAAGATACCACAATTGATGCGACCACTGGACATACTCATAAGACCACATGATGACACACCAGTCCCGCACAGCAGCCACTGAGGACGCGCCGCGCTCTGTGGCGGTGCCCTCCCTTCGACTACTTACATGGAATGTTAGAGGTTTAGGGGACAACATAAAGAGAGGGCTGGTCCTACAAGCAATTAAGCGCCAAGGCCCCACAATAGTGTTACTACAGGAAACGCACCTCACGGGGACAGCATGCCGTGCACTCGATAGACGAGGCTACAAAATGGCGGCGCATGCGGAGTTCACGGCGGGGTCACGAGGGACGGGTGTCCTAGTGAAAAACTCTTCCCCCTTTATTGTGATACAACACAAAGTTAACGATCAAGGCCGCTTCGCGGCGGTCCATGGGCAATGGGAGGGTAAACTCTTGAATGTAGTGTCCGTTTATATTCCTCCAGCACTACACTCCATAGCATTGCCGGCACTAGGGGAGTTCTATTTGAAACTCCCGATGGGAGATACGATCATAGGGGGGGACTTCAACGCCATTGTAGACTCAGCGCTAGACACGTTTCCCGTTAGGACACGCGCGTCGGGCTCCTCTACGTTCCCAGGCTTCATGGAGGCATTGGGGCTGAAAGATGCCTGGCGCCATATCCACCCCACAGCGAAACAATACACATATCACTCTCAGGTACACAATAGTCTGTCCTGTCTGGATTACTTTTTGCTTCTCGGCGACGGGATATAGACGCCATAAACATAATCCCCAGAGGAATTTCAGACCACTCTCCTGTTTTACTATCCCTCTCCACTAAGGAGAAGAAACGCGCGAGAATCTATCCCAAATATCTCACAATCCCCCAGATCAAAAAAGACCTTAAATCTGCGACCAATTCTACTTTGCAGAAAACACAACGTCGGTGACCTCCCCCTCAACTCTGTGGGAGGCATATAAGACGGTACTGTGGGGGAGCGCGATTGCTTCAATCACAAAACACAAACGAACATACCAGCAGGAGCTCTCGGAACTGGAGCTGGCGCTCCAAGAGGCTGACACGACACACATGGCTGATCCCACGACGGAAACTGCACACATACTGAAATTGCACCAACAGCAATGCCGAGCCCACCTCGAGTCACAAGTCAGGGACAACATTTCTAGCACTGCACATAGGATTTATGACATCGGGGACAAGGCGGGGAATTTGCTGGCATGGTTAGACAAGAGAAGAGACGGTAACAGAGGCATACAACACCTGCATACTCGTGAGAGGCAGCTTCAGACACACCCAGAGGACATAGTGCACACTCTGGCGGAACATTTTCAGGAAGTGTACACCCTAGAACAGGAGGTCACGGCGCAGGCAGCGATGACCTCCCTCACTGGCATAGACATCCCCACACTCCCGCAAGAGACAGTACAAGAACTTGAGGCGGATCTGTCAGAAGAGGAAATACAACGAGCAATCCAGGCGATCCAACCTGGGAAAGCGCTGGGCCCAACGGGATACCCATAGAGTGGTATAAAATCATGTCAGAGACTTTTAGTAAGCCACTGTTGGCAATGTATATGGACAGCCTGGAAAGGTCGGAACTGCCGCTAGGCCAACGTACCGCGACGATCGTGGCTATACCAAAACCCGGAAAGCCACCAGCGGAATGCTCCACATATCGCCCCATTTCCCTTCTTAACGAAGTAGTAAAAATTCTAGCGAAGCTACTGGCTAACCACCTGCAACGGTTAATCCACCCGGATCAATCGGGCTTCATGCCCCACAGGAGCACGGCCCTTAATCTTAGGCGGGTACACGGGGTGGTGGCACGAGCCCACTCACTGTCGGAAGCTGCGGTGATCCTTTCTCTAGATGCTAAGATGGCGTTTGATTTGGTGGAGTGGGAATACTTATTTGCTGTCCTGACCCGTATGGGCTTCGGCCCTAAGTACATTTCCTGGATCAGACTCCTCTATACCAATCCTGTGGCTCAGGTAATCGCCAATGGTCACATCTTGCTCATATTCCCGCTGGCACGAGGGACTCGACAGGGCTGCCCCCTGTCCCCCTTGCTCTTTGCCTTAGTACTAGAGCCACTGGCGATACTGATTAGAACAACGCCATTGCTTAAAGGGATAGGGTGGGCGGACGGCTGGGAGGACCGAGTGTCCCTCTATGCCGACAACATCCTTATTTACTTGACGAATCCCAAGGGAGGCATCTTGGCGCTTCTGGCAATATGCGACACGCACGGAAAAATGTCGGGTTATACACTGAATTGGGCAAAATCAGTGAATTACGTGTTGAAGGAACCCAGACCGGTGATGGCGCCGGACTGCCCCCTTGCACTGACATCGGACTCCTTTAAGTATCTGGGCATCCATATCCCAGATAACGCCCCAGACTTCTTCGACAAAAACCTGAGACCCCCTTGGAACATCTCCGAACAGATGTCAGACACTGGGCGGCCCTATCATTGACCCTTCTTGGGTGAGCGGCCCTGTATAAAATGATGGCACTACCAAGATCCCTTTGGAGAATACACCGTACTTGATCGCGCCGCGTCACTTCAAGCAAATAAAGGCGCTAGTGTCCAACTTATTGTGGAGTAATGGCCCGGCGCGCATCGCACATGACAAATTGACAAGAGACTGGTACGAGGGGGGCATTGCCTTGCCGGACATACAAGTATACTACTGGGCGGCGCAGCTCAAAATTGTAAACCAGTGGGTGCACGTACCGAGAGATGACCCGGCATATAGAGCCGATTGGGTGCAGCTAGGAAAGGACTGTATGCTATCACCGCTGTACAATAAACAACAAGTCTCACGACTATGGGGACCCGCAAAACACACGATCACTTTATGGCACGCAGCGCAGGCAAAACTGGGGTGGAAGGGGAAAATTACCAAACTCAATCAATCATCGTATTTATATAGCGCACTACTTAACCAGAGGGTCTCAAGGCGCTGGGGGGGGGGGGGTTGGGGGGGGGATCTGCTACTGCTCGAACAACCAGGTCTTGAGTTGCTTCCTGAAGGCGAGGTGGTCCTGGGTCAGGCGGAGGTGGGTCGGGAGGGAGTTCCATGTCTTGGCGGCGAGGTAGGAGAAGGACCGACCCCCTGTGGTGGCTCTTCGGATTCGGGGGGCGGCGGCGAGGGCGTGGGCGGTCGATCGAAGCTGGCGTTTGGGAGCGTGGAAGTTGAGGCGGCTGTTGAGGTATCCTGGTCCTTGGTTGTGTAGGGCTTTGTGAGCGTGGGTGAGGAGACGGAAGGTGATTCTCTTGATGACCGGGAGCCAGTGCAGGTCTCTCAGGTGTCCGGAGATGTGGCTTCGATGGGGGATGTCCAGGATGAGTCATGCTGAGGCGTTCTGGATCCGCTGGAGTCTCTTCTGGAGTTTGGCGGTGGTTCCGGCGTAGAGGGTGTTGCCGTAGTCCAGACGGCTGGTGACGAGGGCCTGGGTGACCGTCTTCCTGGTCTCGATGGGGATCCACCGGAAGATCTTATGTAGCATGCGCAGGATATTGAAGCACGACGAGGAGACGGCGTTGAGGAGTCCAGGATGAAGCCCAGGTTGCGTGCGTGGTCTGTTGGTCTGGGACACGAAGGCCCTGGGGCAATTAAGACACAGCAAGGGGTTTGCTCAGTGGGATTGTATTGGTATTTCCACGGTTGGTGACTTGTGGGAGAAAGACACAGTAATCCCGTTAGAGCGGCTACAACAAACATAACGACTAGGCCCGAACGAAACTTATAGGTACGTCCAAATCAGGCACGCGCTACTACAGGCGATACCGTTGGGCACTAAAGTGCCAGAATCCTCACCATTGGAAGATAGATTACTTACTGACTGCATGCAACATAGGGCCACCTCACTCACCTATAAGAAATTGATTAACAATCTGAAGGACCCCACAATGGTGTTACGAGAGAAATGGGTGGGAGACGTAGGAGAAATCGACGACGCAAAATGGAATGCGGCGCTAGCCTCCCCAAAAGAAGTGGGCATATCGGCAAAATTCAGATTAGTGCAGCTCAAAATCCTACACTGCATGTACTACACACGGTGCATTCTACACAAGATACACAGAGCACTGCACCCCTTCTGTCTTCGCGGTTGCGGGGAAGAGGGTACACTGTACCACACGCTTTGGGACTGTCCCCATATAGTAGAATATTGGCGGCAAATCATGCGTACTATCTCACAAACACTTCAAATCTCCCTCATCCCTGAACCACGCAAATGCCTGGTAAACATTTGGGAACCGAACGATTTGACTAGATATGGGCTCATATGGGCCACATTAGCTATCATGGTGGCAAAAAGAGACATTGCACAAAAGTGGGGAGCCTCAGAAACACCCACAACATCCATGTGGAGTAAGAATATAGACTTATTAATGTTTACGGAGAGGGCGGTGTATAATATTAGGGCCTGCCCCCGTAAATGGAACAAAGTGTGGTCCGCCTGGAATATATACAGAGGAGAGTTGTGTGAACCTTTACCTGAGGATGACAAAGTGAGCTCGGATGAGGACGAGGAGGATGGCTAGAGGGTGCGGGTGGGTGACTCAGCTCATAGAGGAGCTAAGAGAGAAACCATGAATGAGGCACGACTGGTGGTTAAATCGAGGTAAGTGGAGGTACTAATCAGTGGATGAAGGTAGTGATCGAGATAGCCGTTAAGTGTGAATAGCGATGCGAGCCGCAATTTTGAGTTATGGTAACTGACATGAACAAAATGAACATTAAAAATGATAAGGCCTAACAACTGTTAAACACGTATTAGAGGACGTTATGTAGGAAAGGATTACAAGACGCGCCGCCGGAACCCTGGGTTGTCGGTCATATGGCTGTGTACTAATGTACAGTTTGGATGTCGAATACGTCTGAGGCGGCCGGCCCGATGGGTTGTAGGCCCTAATATGTATCAATTTCCTCTGTAAACCAATTCAATAAAGGTCTTTGAATAAAAAAAAAAAAGTAAAATTAGTCAAATATAACCAAATCAGGAAGAGAAAAAAATTATTAGGAGGGAGGGACAAAAAACACTATAGCCCTGGCCACCAGGTCACCGAAAAATAAAATGGTGGCCGGGGGAGGAGTCAGGAAACATTTATAGGTAACACAGGGCGCTACTAAAAAGCAGCCCAATATACAAAAAACCCGCCCAATGTCCTGCATGTACCACCCCCGCCCCTCCCAAACTGCCGGGGGGGGGGGACCTCCCTGTGGTCAGCAGCCCCCCCAAGTCCCCCTTGGGAGGGAGGGGTGGGGTGGGGAAGCAGACCACAATCTGTTCTTTGTCTAAAAGAGGCCGCTTTATTGAAACAGGTGCACATTAACAATTATACACCTCGGCAAACGCCTTACAAAGCTACGCCTCACTAAATAACATTTTCCTTAATCCCCAGACCCTACCCCTAAAACGTCATTGGCCTCACCCCCACCCATACATTACTAAAATACACAATATCAACAATACAAATTCTTATATAATCATTTCAACTTTAACAAATCCCAAAAACCAATATCCAAAAGCTCCCCGGCTTGCCCCTCAACCAAATGTTGTTCCCCCCAACCACAGGAATCGCCCCAACAGCTTAGCCTGCCCAACTCACCCTGACCATGACCCAACCTAACAAACAAACCAAAAAATCCTGCCAATCCTGGCAAAACACCATTCCCGGGGAACTTTGTACCCTCTTTTGTTACTAGTTTCTGGACCAGTACACTGGACCCCGTAAAATATTGTCCTTTTCCTGTCCCTCCTTTGTTAAAATAGTTTTGCGCGAGTGCATTCTCGCGGGACTTTGAGGTTACGTACAGTAATCAATCATTACTGAGAGGACCATAAGGTGCCCACTGACACATTCACGGTACAGTTGGGTGTCGATTCCTACTCTGAGATTTCAACTCATCCATCTCACCACTAACCAACACATAGATCGGTAAACACATTCCCTCGTCATGGAGGATGTACCAGGTCTAAGTTTCGATGAAAAAACAATAGAAGAGGCACTAAGATCGGCTCTCTCACTCTTTGGAATGGGTGGGGCCACTGCCTCAAGTGCTGCCAATGAGGACTGGGCCACGGTTACCTCACTTAAAAAAGAATGGCTCAGGATAACTGTACACGGGGCAATGATGACAGAATATCTAAGGGCCAAGATCGCCCTCCAGGGATTAATAGTCAACATCATGCCAAGGTTGTTCCTTGAAGACGGTCAATTCAAATTTGACTGGTGTCACATTTCTTGGAAGTGTACTAAAGACCTTCTGTTTCTGATTGTCAAAACGGCCAAAAGATTAGCCGACGCTCTTCTAGTCAAGATTGCAGCGATCAAAACATCACTCCAAAGCACAATGAAGAAGACTCCATTCATAGCCAAACTGGCGGAGATTAACCAAGAGATCACTGACAATCAAGATTTTCTCATACAACAAAAAATGACCAAACTGCAAAAGGATATAGCCAAATTCGATAAAGAGAAGGTATATCCGTACCGCAAGGAGGGATACACCAACAACAAGAACAGCTACTACGCTGATGAGAGCTCAGGTAACGACAGTCGGAGGGGTTTCTCTGGGAGCGATTCCAGTGATAGCTACCCACCCAACAACAGAGGCAATCAACGCCGCCCCAGATGGAACCAAATACCAAACAATGGCCAAATGTACCAAGGTCCCCCACAGATGCCACCGCCTTGGCAATATCCCTTCTATCCTCAGGGCCCTCCACAATTCTATCCAGTTAACCCACCTTTTTTAGGCAGAGGCTGGGGCAGAGGAAGAGGGCGCAAGCGAGGAGGGCAAAAACCTGTCCAATGGCAAGACCAACCGACTGCACAGACAGCGGTGGAGACCAGGAGCACAACCAGAGGCAGGAGAGTCTGATTGTGAATCTATCTAGTAGAACATTGAGCAGGTTGGAGACAGAAATCCTTGAGAAGGGATTAGGCTTTGTTCCCACTCCAACACCTGATGGCTTCACTGAAATGTGCGAAGTGAAACAACTGTTCAGGAAGGTTCGTCTACGCTCCTTCTTCGCAGACAAACCTGACCAAGACAAAACTGATACAGGGCTACGTAAACCTTCCACCTTTACCCCTTCCGACTCGATGGTACCCCCCGAGATACTAGCCTTTGAGAGGGCAGTGCTCAGGAGCCTCGAGAACAAACCAACCATTGTCTCCTATCAAAACCTTAGCAGAGCTGAGAAACTAGCTGTCCAAGCACTGGGTAATGATACCAGCATAGTGATCAAACAGGCAGACAAAGGTGGGGCTACTGTTATCCAGAACAGTATCGACTATGACATTGAATGCAAACGTCAACTCTCTAATACCACCCACTACAGACCACTCATGACAGACCCCACAAAATGACTTAGTAGTACAATTGCCAGTCTTGTTTTGGAGGGTGAGACAAATGAGTGGATCTCAAAGAATGAAGCAGCATTTCTAGTCACCACAGACCCGGTCATCCCGTACTTTTACACCCTCCCGAAAATTCACAAAGGGATATCACCAGTCCCTGGGAGGCCCATTGTCTCTGGCATTGGCTCATTGCTCGAGCCACTGTCAACATTTTGTGACTATTTCCTCCAACCAGTGGTAAGAAAAATTCCATCTTTTCTACAAGACACCAGAGATGTCCTCCGCCTCATCGAATCCATGGAGGGGAGGGAAAACGTTGATCTTCTCCTCACCATGGATGTCGAGGCTTTATATACCAACATCCCTCAGCAAGCCACATTGGAAGCAGTAGAATCCACCTTGCTCTTGGAGGAGTGGTCATCTCCTACCCCAGTTTCATTCATCATGGCGTGTGCTTCCCTGGCATTGACTGAAAATTTCTTTCAATATGGATCCCAACTATACCACCAGATCCAGGGGACTTCCATGGGTTCGACTTTTGCCCCAAGCTTGGCATGTATTTACATGGCAACTTTTGAGGAAAGCAATATCAGGTCTGCAATCAACCCCTACCTTGACAAGATCACCCTGTGGCGCAGGTATATTGACGACATCCTCATTCTCTGGAAAGGGGACTGCACAACTTGTGAGGCTTTCTGTACTTGGATAAATCTTCAAAACCCTTTTCTCAAGTTCACGGGTACCATTTCCGGAACCACCATCCCTTTCTTGGACCTCTGTATTAATCTCAATCCAACTGGTCTCAGTACAACTCTCTATCGCAAAAGTACCGACAGAAATAGCCTCTTAATGTACAAAAGCCACCATCACAAAGCCCTGAGGGACAATCTCCCCTTTGGCCAATTCCTTAGAGTCAGAAGGAACTGTACAGAAAAAACAGATTTCCAAAGGGAAGCAACACTGCTCCAACACAAACTGCAGGATAGAGGTTATCCCACTAGACTACTAAACCAGTCACGAAAAAGAGCACTTAACAACCCAAGGGAGAACCTTTTGGAACAACAAACTAAGCCCAAAGATGATCAGATAACTTGTGTCACCTGTTTCACTCCAAACTCGTCCTTTCTGAAGAAAACTATAAATAAACACTGGCCTATAGTGAACTCTGGTGGATTAGAAATCCCCAACCCCAGATTCGCTTTTAAAAGAACTGCTAACCTCAAAGATGCCCTGATACACACACGTCCTTAGAAAAACACCACTGATAATCAGAGAACATTGTGGAACCTCCCTCCAGTGGTGGGACACTTCCCCTGTGGTAGCTGTGCTGTATGTCCACAGACAGTCAATGTAAAGAAGTCAGAATCTCAGAAACTTTTTTGTGGCAACTTCGTAAGCACACGAACTGTAACAGCACAAGATGTATCTATATGATTACATGCCCCTGTGGGAAAAACTATATAGGGATGACCATGAGGCACATCAAAGTAAGAATAATGGAGCACAAAAGCAACATCAGGTGCTCCAAAACACATACCAAACTGTACGAGCATTATTCCCAAAACAATCACTCTGCAGACAGTCTCACATGGCTGGTTTTGGAATCCCACCCTGCTATTTCCAAACAAGCACTATTTAGGATTGAGCAGAGATGGGTCCACCGTCTCCAACTAGACTCCCTGGGGCTAAACGACTCTGTCCCATGGTCCTCCTTGAGTATGTAATCCGACTGACCCTGACAACAAGCTGTCTGTTTCCTCCCTTGAACACCACTCTGTTCGAACAATACCCGTTGTACTTTTTCCAGCCATGGCACATGTCGTGCACATCCACTCTTTGATTACACATCAATTGGGCGTTTATTTACACCTCTGCGGGTGATGAGCTTCCCCCCCCTATAATACCCCCTTGTTTTAGTAGTCCCCGATGTACACATTCTGTACACATACCGTGCACCATAAACATTTGGGCATAGAACCATATGGGGATTACTTTACTCCCTCGTAGGGAAGCTGTGTTCCACTGATCTCCTACTTAGGAACCACTCTAATCCACCGATCGCTCCCTTCCAATATGGCCGCCACGATAGCCAGACTACCTAATGTTAAGTCCGCTTAGCCATTGCGCATGCGTGATTGCGACCAAAGGGGGCGGTACTACGGCGGTGAGATGCGACTACGTACGTAGATGCTGGATACTTAATCAACGGCTTCCAAACACTGGCCGTTACCAGCTGCTCCGCGTCTTGTCTTAGACGCCGCTCGTGGGGTAGGTGCACCGGTCAGGACCGGATGCCGCCATAGGTAAGGCACACTCTCTGTCCTGCACTACATCCTTCAGCCTCATATTCGGTGAGTCTTGACTGCTTGATCTCTTGGATTCGCGGGAGTTCGGGTCTCATATTTAACCCGTCGCGACCAAGCCGCGTTATTGTCCGTAGGTCTTTGTGATGGCCAGGTGGGTTTGTGCGTTGTGCGGGGCTGCCTCGCGGCTCCATTTTGCGCTTCCTTGACGCTGTTGTCTTGGGGCGCGACTCGAGTGCTGCGGGTGCTTGGTTCAGCGCACACTTAACCCCAATGCTACTCTATCAGACCTGCCCATACTAAGCCGGGGAGCGTAGGTTGGATCGGGGTACCCCGCCACCCAAAATGAGAGGCAGACTGCCAACCTCCCTTTGCCTGCCCTTGATGGTGGGGAGCTACACGCCCCTGTGCTACCAACGACCCATTTACCTGCACCAATAACTACCTGAAAACTTTATAATGATTCCCCCCTACCAGGTATCATACCTTTTCAGCCGGTCCCACGGGAGCAGACTGTGAGGTACCTCAGGGAATCGTCTGGGGTAAGCCTTCTCCCTACAACAATCCTTTCCTTCAATGCAGCACTTGTTACCTTCATCGTTGTCACCGCTGCATGTTATGCCATATGCAAGTTGGTCATGTAAAATCAACAACAACTTGCTTTTTGATATATGCACGGTTTTTAATCCCTCACTACAGTGTTTTTGTGTGTGTGCTTGCACTACAGTTGGGTAAATCCTCCACTTTTGAAGACTTCACTGACGCTGATAAACATGTGAATTGTTTTCATTTTTACCCTTACAGGTTATAATACTGCAGCAGGACCAATTGGCCTGCAATCCGGTATTATCGACAACATAAGGTTGTATACCTCACTATAATTTTGACCCTTCACCATTAACTTTCACTGTGTGGTACTGTTTAACTGAGGTCCTGAAGAACTGCCATCAGGCAAGAAACTTGTTGACCATACTTAAGGGTAGTAGCTAATTCTGCTCTGACAGTTCCAGAGCAGCTTACCTCCCCTTACACCCCTTTTAACCAAGGGAGTCAACCACGAGAATAAAGTAGGTTGTGGACTGGCTCACCTTTTTTAACTTCACTTTCCTGTCACGACCACACTCCCCCTGCCCTCTCACACGCATGCACCATATGGCCGGAACAAAAGATCTCCGATAAAGAGCCCCGGTTTCGGGAGCCCGCCAGACATTGCAGCGCCAGTCTGACGAGGAGCAGAACCCATATGATGAAGCATGACACCTAGCTTGCTGGGTGTGTGAGGGTTTTAGTTCCAACTAGGGGATTCCCCCCTCTCACTAGCACACACACTCCTCTGTTCCGTCACTCTCCCCGGGGAACTTTGTACCCTCTTTTGTTACTAAAACACCATTTACCCCCGCCACCCAGGAAGCAGGAGGAGAGGAATACTGCCCTCCTCTTTCTGCCCCCCAAGAGCAAGTTACTTAAAACAAAACCACTGACCAAAGTTTAAACAGCAAACTCCCGAACTTTGAGACAACGCAATAGAACCTCTCTGAGCTCCAAAAGATACAAATCCACGCCTATCCTAGATAAATGTACCCCATCACCCCTAAAGAATTCTACTACATCAAATCGAATGTCACTGTGAAGCACCCTACCAAAACCTAAACCTCTACAAAATCTGGACACCTCCAAGTTTATCTTTTTGCGTGCCCTATCAATTGCCTTAGGCTTGAGAGCCCCTCTCCAAACCCTGTGTGGAATCAGTTATGTCCATAACACATGACATCCTGACCATTGGTCTTTCAAAAGCGTAAGATCTCGTTTCATGGCCCTCAATAAAAGCACACCCTTTACTCCACACATATCACTCTCGCCTAAATGTATTAATAAAACATCCAGTGTGTAAGCCAGTGTGTAAGCTGCCCGAGTGGAAACTGCCAAAGAACCTACCACCAATTGTATGACCCTACGTTGCCTACATACCACAGATGTTCCGGCATGGGGGTCGGCATCCTGTCCGCGTCCTTGGCAAGCCCATGGAATCTCTCCCACTGCGAACGAGACAAAGCATCCGCAATGACATTGTTCACTCCAGGGATGTGTAAGGCCCTAATACTGACGTCAAATCTCAAGCAACCCAACACAAAAACTCGGAGGAGTTTCAGAATCTGTTCCTCTCTGGCCAACCACAGCCATATTGTCAATTCGAAACAGCACTTTCTTATGGGCCAAATCCTGACCCCACAATGTCAGAGCCACTAGCACCGGGAAAAGTTCCAATAAAGGTAATGGACCTCCAACCATCCTTCCACTGATCCGGCCACTGCTCAGCACACCACTTGCCTTGCCAATAAAGGCCAAAACCTTCACTGCCTGCCGCGTCTGAAAAAATTTGAACATCCCAGACCCAATCTTCCTCCCTGACCAAAGGCACTCCATGAAAAGAATGCAAAAAGACTGACCACATTCGCAGATCTTCTTTTACTCCGGCTGACAAACGAACATGGTGGTGGGGCAAATGCTGACCGGACAGTGCTCGACCCAATCATCTGCAAAAAGTTCGCCCTGCCCTGACCACCCGACACGCAAAGTTAAGATGGCCCACCAGAACTTGCACCTCCCTCACGGTCACTTTCTGTTTCTGTAACATGTTCACTAGAAGTGCCAACATTTTCACTTTTTTGTCCACAGGCAGGCGAGCCTGCATCGTTACTGAATCAAGTTCAATGCCTAAAAAAGACATGGTCGCTGTTGTGTTCCCCGACCCCAGGAACACACAAGAAATGGTAGGATCGTTCTATTACTTCTTTTATTGTTTGTTCTGGTACATAAATGCAGCGTGCTGTATCCCCGACCTCTCACCCCGAGGTCCTGCTCCTTACTGTCCCTGGTCCCCTCCCCTGACCGGATGTGGTGTCCGGTGTCCCCTGTCCCCCACCCTTGACTCCAGGGTCCTAGTGCCATTCCCACGGCACGACAGTCGCGCAAGGACCCATTGTCTTTTATGGCGCCAAAGGTACCCCAAGTAATTCCATGAGTCCTTAAAATGTGTCCAGAGCTGTTTGACATTCATTTGAACCAGGGGAACCCGCAAAAAAGAAGTCATCTAAATAGTGCGTTACCAACTCTTGGCCACTGCGCTGAGTAAAAAACCATTGCAAAAAAGTACTGAATGCTTCAAAAAGGGAACAAGACATAGAACAACCCATCGGCAATGCTTTGTTCACGTACCATTTACCAGCAAAATGGTTCCCAAGAAGATTCCAATCTTCTGGATGGACTGGAAGCAATCGAAATGCAGATTTATTATCGCATTTTGCCATTTCAGCAGTTGCGCCCGCCGTCGCTACCAGTGACATAGCAACGTCAACCGAAGAATATGACACAGAGGCCGCCTCCTCATCAATAAAATCATTGACTGAAGACCCATCTGGCCATGATAGGTGTTGAATCAACCTAAATTGACCTGCCTCCTTTTTGGGAACTACCCCAATGGTAGACAAGATCAAATCTTGCAACGGCCAGTCATCAAAAGGATCTGCCATTCTCCCTTCCCGTACTTCTTTATCCAGTTTTTCCTGCACTATCTCTTTGCGTTCCTCAGCTGATTTCAAATTCTTTGACCAACGTCGCAGCCGTGGTCCGTTGTAACCAAGTCGAAACCCTACTGCAAAACCCTCCAGTAACATCTGCTTCACCCTCAAATCCTTGTACCCGTGTAGTGCCATCGCTAGCTGCTCCAGGTTATCCGGAGTATGAGCCTTTAGGCCCAGCACCCTGTGGACCTTTTCCCCCTCTAGGCCTCTGAGACTGCTGTGATGTACCTGGGGCGCTAGCTGTTGGCCATGACCACTGCTGACTACCTGAGTTCCCTGCACTCCAACACTTGACCAACAGCTGTCTCTTACCACACTGTGAGCATTCATGACGGAATCTACAGTATTCCCTGGTGCATCCCTGGTGCACATACCCTTGTTGAAATCCCAGCATGCCCACACTCCCGCCTGTGTTGTTGCAGTACTTCCCAACCCTCCCCGGGTGGGCTTCCCCTGAAAGGGCCGATAAACTAAGGGCAAACCACTAGCTGTAAAAATCGTCTTACCCCCGGCTGATGCTCCCATCGTGTGCTGCCATAGATCAGTATCCAACTCCCCCCACTTTGCCTCTGGATCCCAAGCTAATCAAGCTCTAAATTCTTCATCATACTGAGCCCATGCAAAACCACTACCAGTAATTTGAGCTTTCCGTATGACCTCCATGTATTTGAAACTGGCAACGCAGCGCTCTGGGAACTTTTCGCAATATACGCTGGCATAAATCAAAAACGCTGCAGTCCAATTTTCAATAGTTAAAGGAACTTTCGGGCGCTTGGCTAGCTCATATTCTTCCTCCTTAGATCCTTCCTTTGATCGCACTTCTAAATTAAGTTAAAATTTCAACATATTCATATCCTCTCTATTGTGGCCAACATCAAATGAGCACCCAAAGGTTTCGTAACGCCCATATAAGGCAGCTTTTTAATCTTTATTTCTTTGCTGTGTAATGGGTCTTTGCCAATTGCGACCTCTTCAGTGTTCATACCACATTCCACCTTTGCGCCCAGCCCTACATCCTCGTCCTGCGTACCGACCCCTTGATTCTTAACATAATGACCCTTGTAAAGCTTACCATCAGTCTCTCCTTCAACAACCCCTCCCCCTGTCCCCACAGACACCATTTTTGGTTTGGCCCGTGGTGCAGATTTCTCACCTGGCTCTAACAAGGGGGCCTGACCAGGCACCGGTCGCCATGACATGTGTTCAACAGTGTCCACCAGTCGATGAACCCTGACCGAGGGGCCCGCTCTCTTCTGGATCCAGACGCTGTAGCCCCCTTGGGCGGAATCACAGCCGGTGCCTGCAAAAAACTACAAGAAGCATGAGAAGGACCCCCCCAACCTCGACTTCACATAGTTCCCCTTCCTCTGGGCTATCCTCGTCTTAGTCCAAATCCAAAGGCTTCTCCAACTGTGAAGGGCCAGCAATTGCTCTTATACCATGGGCCTTACCGGACGCTTCACAACCAAATTGGGCCTGACCAGACCCTTGAAGAACACCATGCGGAGGAGCCGACTGTACACGCCGGTACTCCCCCAAACGTTGACCAATATCTGAAACATTTCTTGCAGTCCAATCCGTCCGTCGTGAAGAAATTAAAGTTGGGGCCAGCGAAGTCGCGCCGGACTTGCGTTTGCTGACCGTGCCGGGATCCCCCGATGGTACGGGATGTGCCGCACTAGGCTCCACCCTTCCTTCTCCTCTGCGCCACTGGGCCGCAGTCCGCCCTACCGAGTCTGCCGCTCCGCGAAACTCCCTAGCCTGTGGAGAAAAAATTCGGACTGATGTGCCCAGCCCCTTAAAGTTGCCTGCCTCTCTCTTATCCGAACCACCAACATGCAGCGTACCTGCCCACTCATTCCTAACCGGCTCCAACTGGCCAAACCTTATAACCTCTGCCTTGCGCGAAACCGCCGCCGTAGGGGGAGAATCCTCTACCTCATCCTCACTACTCCAGTCTAACATGGCTTGAACTATAGAAGACGCTGGGTCTAACAATTGACCTTCTTGTACCTTGGTACTCTCTGCTCCACACCCCTGGTCCATTAAAGCCTTACTAACAGCCATTTGTGGCTGAGTAGAAGAGTCCCTAAAACCCCCCATAGGCTGGGGACAGCCTGTACCTGTCCCCACATGTGTTACCGCAGCTTCCTTCAGCCCCTCTGACCATGAAGAAAAAATATCCAAACCCTCCCAGGATCTAGCCTCTCCACCCTTCTGACGTACCTCAGCTTGCCCTCCAACAAACCTATGAGACACACTCGAGCCCCCAAAAACCTGGCCCTCCATATACCCACTACAGGAGAGGGATGGACGGAAATCCTTAGGATAGGCTGTCTCTTGTGGGGAGCTACCGCTCCCACCTACCTGCGCCCACTCCCCCTCACCTACTGACCCACTATGGACCAAAACAACCTCCCCCCTAGGAGAGTCTTGAGGGGAAAAAAGAAGGGGACTAAAAGGGGGGGCCACATCCATTGCGCCTTCATGCCCCTCAACTTGTAAATGTGTGCTCACCCCTCCCAGAAAAACAAGGCCGAAAGGAAGGAGGGGGGGCAGTAAACGTGTCCCCAACCACACTCATAGCTGTACATACCAACCCTTGCCTTCCCCCTCCCTGCGTGCCAGATATCAACCTCAACGGAGCAGGAGAACGAACTTCGCGCTCACCCGCAACCGTTACTAGCTCCAATGACTCCATAACCGGAGCAGCTGACTCGGAAGCGGAGAGCTGCAGCCCGCCCCATAACTGCCGGAGCAAGAGGCAGCTCCGCCGTCCCAAAGCGTGACTCTTCCCCAGCAAACAAAGCCCCTCTGACCTCCGGCTGCGGTGGGAGCTCAGCACCCGCCTCCCGAACCGCAGCTGGACGAATTTTGGACCCTGGGGCCGCCTTGCGGAAACGCGGGCGGCCCCTCTCACTCACCGCTTCCATTTTCGGACGCTTCGGCGTCATACACGCAGCCACGACCGCTGCGACACACGAGGCCTGGCCTGGCGCTGAGGCCGAGAAGGCCCCGTCACATCTCCCAAAAGAATCTCTGACAGAATTTCGAGAGACAGGATATCGACAGACAAAATATCCACGCTGGAATATCGAAGGCAAGTATATCGACACCCTATCTACAAAAATATCGAAACTAAAATATCGATGTTAAAAATATCGTAATTAAAAATATCTTTTTTGTTGTTATTAAAAAAAGAAATATAAAGTAAAAAATACTTTTACATAATTTAAACTTATGTAAAAATATTTTAGAATGTGTAAAATGAATAAATAATACATATCTAATGTTAAACATTTAATTAAAATTAAACATACAATATGTAATATATATTTAATTAATTATAATATTTATTATTTTTTCAATTAATTTAAAAATATTAACAAATACTATAAATTACAAATACATCAACACTCATAAAATAATAACATAAATAATAATAAATATTTATGTTTAATACATAAAAGCAATGAAATATACTTTCAATATTAAAAAAATTAATTAAACACAACATTATGTAACATAATAAAAATATTATAAAATACATAAATAAATATAAATTATATTGGATAGCGTAAGGCTAAAATTACTATTCAAACTCCATAGGGTGCAACAGTAGGGAAAGTGTTGGATAGCGGATAGGTAAAAATTACTATTTCCACTCCAATGAGTGCAATATTAGGGAAAGCGTTGGATAGCGTAAGGGTAAAAATTACTATTCTAACTCCAAAGGGTGCAACAGTAGGGAAAGCGTTGGATAGTGCAGGGGGTAAAATTACTCTTCCCACTCCAGAGAGTGCAACAGTAGGGAAAGCGTTGGATAGCGGGTGGGTAAAAGTTACTATTCCCACTCCAGTGAGTGCAACAGTAGGGAAAGCGTTGGATAGCGTACGGGAAAAAAATACTATTCCCACTCCAGTGGGTGCAACAGTAGGGAAAGTGTTGGATAGCGGGTAGGTAAAAATGACTATTCCCACTCCAATGAGTGCAACATTAGGGAAAGTGTTGGATAGCGTAAGGGTAAAAATTTGTATTCCAACTCCAAAGGGTGCAACAGTAGGGAAAGCATTGGATAGTGTAGGGAGAATAGTTACTATTCACACTCCAGAGAGTGCAACAGTAGAGAAAACATTGGATAGCGGGTGGGTAAAAATAACTATTCCCACTCCAGAGAGTGCAACAGTAGGGAAAGCGTTGGATAGCAGCTGGGTAAAAATTACTATTCCAACTCCAGTGAGTGCAACAGTAGGGAAAGCATTGGATAGCGTAAGGGTAAAAATTACTATTCAAAACTCCAAAGGGTGCAACAGTAGGGAAAGCGTTGGATAGTGTAGGGAGTAAAATTACTATTCCTACTCCAGAGAGTGCAACAGTAGGGAAAGCGTTGGATAGCGGGTGGGTAAAAATTACTATTCTCACTCCAGTGAGTGCAACAGTAGGGAAAGCGTTGGATAGCGTACGGGTAAAAATTACTATTCCCACTCCAGTGGGTGCAACAGTAGGAAAAGTGTTGGATAGTGTAGGGGTTAAAATTACTATTCCCACTCCAGAGAGTGCAACAGTAGGGAAAGCGTTGGATAGCGGGTGGGTAAAAATTACTATTCCCACTCCAGTGAGTGCAACAGTAGGGAAAGCGTTGGATAGCGTATGGGTAAAAATTACTATTCCCACAACAGTGGGTGCAACAGTAGGGAAAGCGTTGGATAGCGGGTAGGTAAAAATGACTATTCCCACTCCAATGAGTGCAACAGTAGGGAATGCGTTGGATAGTGTAGGGGGTAAAATTACTATTCCCACTCCAGAGAGTGCAACAGTAGGGAAAGCTTTGGATAGCGTAGGGGGGAAATTACTATTCCAACTCCAAAGGGTGCAACAGTAGGGAAAGCTTTGGATAGCGTAGGGGGAAAAATTACTATTCCAACTCCAAAGGGTGCAACAGTAGATAAAGCGTTTAATAACATAGATTTTTATTTTAACATACTTCTAAATAATGTTTATATTTGAAATAATGTATGATTAATTTTTCAAATACATCAATAAAAATAATTAATAAAACCAATTACATTTGAATAATTAATTGACAATAAATTAACAACAAACACCAATAAATAATAATTATTAAATATTACTCACCAAATAATAAATATTAAAGAATAAATTATTTATCATAACAATAAAATATTATTTAAATTTAAATCAATATTAAAAATTAAAATACATTATACAAATTAATATTTGTTTAAAAATTTTTTTACCAATTAATTAATAAATTTTTCTAGTTATTAAAATATATTTTCAAATTACAAATATTAATTGACAATTTAAAAAATAATTATCTATTAAAATAATTACCAATTAATAATTATTTAATACATTAATTATCCATAACTAAAAATGTATAAATAATTAAATATTTACAATAAAATTACTTTCCACCCAATACCCCTATAAACCCACAACACGTTCAGGTACTAAAACATAACATTTAATTAAAATTAACATTAATTACCAATTAAATAATTAATTTATGAATTAAAATAATTATTTGCCAATTAATAATTAATTACAAAATAAATTATACATCATTTTTTTTATTAATTACAATTAAATTACTTCCCATTTAATTAAAATTAACATTAATTACCAAATAAATAATTAATTTATCAATTAAAATAATTAATTGCCAATTAATAATTATTTACAAAATAAATTATACATAAATAAATATTTTATTAATTACAATTAAATTACTTCCCACCCTATTCCCCTATAAACCCACAACACGCTCAGGTACTAAAACATAACATTTAATTAAAATTAACATTGATTACCAATTATATAATTAATTTATCAATTAGAATAATTAATTGCCAATTAATAATTAATTACTAAATAAATTATACATAAAAAAATATGTTATTAATTACAATTAAATTACTTCCCACCCTATTCCCCTATAAACCCACAACCCGCTCCGGTACTAAAACATATAATTTACTTATAAATACATTTATTAATATATAAAGTTAATACACATATAATATAAATTATTTTAAATACTTAACTAAAACATATAACACATACCTAATAAAAAACAAAAAAATAATACAAATATCGATCTTAGTGTCATCGAAATTAGTTACATCGATATATATGCTATCGATATTACTAACTTCGATATTACTTACATCGATATGAAGAATTTCGATATTACTTACCTTAGGGTCGATATTCTGTCCAACGATATTCTTGACATCGATATTCTGCACCTTCGAAATTTCAAACATGATATTTTGGTAGGTCGAAATTTAAAACTCGATATTTTGACTGTGTACCCTCCCAGAACAAGGTCTAAACAACCCGCCTCGCTAAGAAGCCGGATGGCTTCCAGAACGCGGTAATCTTCAGCCGCCATTGAGACAACCAAACACCTAAATACTGACTGAACTTCACAAAAAACACTATAGCCCCGGCCACCAGGTCACCGAAAACTAAAATGGTGGCCGGGGGAGGAGTCAGGAAACATTTATAGGTAAAATTGGGGGCTACTAACAAGCAGCCCAATATACAAAAAACCCGCCCAATGTCCTGCATGTACCACCCGCCCCCGCCCCTCCCAAACTGCCCGGGGGGGGACTTCCCTGCGGTCGGCAGCCCCCCCAATCCCCCCTTCTAGCTCTTGTTTTCACTCTCGTTCCAATGGAGGAATAGAAACTCGCACCGGAGGGTGGCGAGTATCGGCGGGAGACTCTGTATAAAGCGCTCCGATACCTTGGGGTGAGTTTGCAATATTGTAAAAAAGATTTATGCACAAAAACACATAAAGCACATGAATTTTAAATGTGTTAACATGGATGGGGGTGCAGTATCTGCCGTTGTGCGGACGCATTGCGAGTGCTTTCAAAATGAAAACGCTGTCTGCTAAGCATGCAATTGCGTCGGCTTAAGCGCAGTTGTTTCACCACTTCTGAAGCCCAACAATCCACAATCCTGAGGTAAGGCAAACTTAAACAAGCACGGCCGCTAAAGTAAAAGCGACCGCTCTGTGCTTAATTAGTAACCTGATCCACGACAAGGGAGGCATGCAGCTGCCAGCCTGTGCGGCGCTACTCGCTCTCAAGAGCAAAACGCCGTGGGAGTGAACCTTTGGAGAAGAGGTGGGACATGCACCCACCTTTGGCCATTTGTGTGCTTTCATTATTGAAAGACACACGCAAAGGCCAATCCAATGTATGGTAGGAGTACGACCCACATAGAGAAGTTTGGAGTGCTCACATGAAGCATCCCATAGAGCAGAGCATAGACGCTGCACTAGGCTCAAACTAAAAGCAGGGATATAAGTGAGTCCCAGTCAAGCCATCAAAACATGGCAATATGACCGCACACCCTGCAGGGAACATTCTCAGTCCAACAGCATGTTCAGGCAATATTATGTTTTTCCTAAATTAATATGGCTTATCTTACGGTCTTTTTACTACATATATGTTTACTTGACTCCTATAAATATGCTTTTTTTTGTGGATAATAACTAAGTACAGATTTGTGTCTCAATGTATAACCATTGATGTAAATACCACACAAAAATCCATATATGATGGATCGTGGGAACCTAGCCAAGGAGAAATTGTAGGTTTTCCCAATTTGGGTGCGACTTATCAGAAAAGAAAAAAAAGAATTCTTGAGTCCCCTCACTCACCAAAGGTTGCCCTTAGGTGACATGCTTCTTCATTAGGGCCATCCCAAGCATCTACTGCTCGGGGCGTGCTGCGACTTGCGAAGGATACGTAGGAGCACTGGTTTTGTGAAACTATGTGTATTTATTTGATATTTGTAGAGCGCGCTGACACCATGGGTTTCCTGGCGCTATAGAACAGAGGTGAAAACACGGGCTGGAAGTTTGAAGGATTTAGCAGGGTGGGGGGAAGAGGAAGGTTTTGAGCTGCTTCCTGAAATGAAGAAGGGAGCTGCTAGATTTGATGGTCAGGGAGAGAGGGTTCCAAAACTTCGGGGCTAGATGGGTGAACCTGCGGCCACCGAATTTATTTGTTCTGGTTCTGGGTACAACAAGCGTGTGAAGATGGGCAGAACGCAGATTGCGATTTGGACAGTAAGGGTTGATGAGTGAAGTTAGAAAAGCAGGGTTGGTGCAGTGGAGGGCTTTGAACGTGAGGCAGCCCAGCCTGAAGGCCACTCGTTGTTCTATAGGCAACCAATGCAATTTGTGCAGCAGGGGTTTGGCCGATTGCCATTTGGGAGATTTGTAAATGAGGCGTGCTGCTTGGTTCTGGACTACCTGGAGGCGGTGGAGAAGTGATTTAGGAAGTCCGTGATAGAGGGAATTGGAGAATTCCAAGCAGCAGAGCACAAGGGAGATGATTACTTGGATCAGAGCAGCTGGGGGAAGTAGGTGGCGGACCTTCCGAATCTTTCGGAGTTGGAACGAACAAGATGAAATCACGGAACCAACTTGAGATCGGAGGGAGAGTTCGGCGTCGATGGTCACGCCGAGACTCTTTACAGATTTCGCGGGGGTCGGTGGAGAGCCCAGTTCCGTTGGCCAGAACTGGGTTCCCCAGAAAGAGGAGCTGGAGCCCAGGAGAAGGAGCTCGGTTTTCCCAGGGTTTAATTTCAGTTGGTTGCAGTTTTTCCATTCCTGAATGTGAAGCATGGCGGAGTGGAAGTTGCCACAGCATTCGGAGAGTTAAGTGGGAAGATGATCTGCAGATCATCGGCATAGTTATAATCTGTGATGTCCCAGTTTCGGAGTGAGTGGATTAGGGGCCGGAGGTAAAGGTTGAACAGTAAAGGTGACAGGGAGGATCCCTGGGGGACTCCACATGATGTAGGGGTTTTGGGCGCTGTGTAGGGGCCCAAGCGGACGGCTTGTGTTCTGCCAGTCAGGAAAGACTGAATCCAGCTGAGGGCAGGGCCCTGGATGCCAGCCTGTTCGACACGGTGAAGCAAGATGTTGTGGTCAACAGTGTCGAACGCGGCCGATAGATCAAGGAGTACAAGGGCCTGGGGGGTCCCCGAGTCGGCATTCCTCCTAAGCGTGTCGAGGACGGCCAAGATGACAGCCTCAGTGGAGAAGGCTGGCCTGAAGCCGGCCTGATTGGGCTCCAGGTAGCAAGAGGTCTGGATGAGGTTGGAGAGGCATCGAGTGGCATGCACTTCGATTAGTTTGGAGAAGTAGGGTAGGAGCGATATGGGGCGGTAGTTGGATAGTTCTGCTGAGTCCGCGCCAGGTTTCTTCAATAGTGGGACTAGGATGGCCTCTTTGAAGGTGCTGGGGACAATACCTGTGCTAAGCGAACCGTTCAGCAGAGGTAAGATGCATTCGGGGAGAGAGTGACAGATGCTCCGTAGGATCGGAGGAGGGCAGCCATCATTCGGAGAGCCCGATTTTACCCGGGACGCTAGCTCCATCAAGGAGTCGGGCGTGAGGGTAGGGAAATCGGTGAAGACGGAAGAGTTGTTGGGGGGCATCGAAAGCGGTAGTCTGAGGGGGGGTGGGGATCGAGGCTTTGATTTTTGTTGATTTTCTCAACAAAAAAGAGACTGAGAGCGTCGCAAGTTCCTTGGGTGGGGGTTTGACCTGGGAGAGTTCTGTCATCGGAGGTGAGTTCGTTCATGATTTTAAAAACTTCCTTTGATTTGTTGTCCGCGGATGAGATTCGGTTAGAGAAGTGGGCTGGTTTAGCTGAGGAGATTGCCATTTTGTAATCTCTACGGGCTAGGGTGTATTGCAGTCTATCTGATTCAGAGTAGTTGCGTCGCCATGTCCTTTCCAGCGGGCGTGTCTTCAGTTTGAGTTTTTTGAGATTGTCCGTGAACCATCTGTGGGAGTTGTGGTGTCTGGTCGGGGGGAATTTGGTTAAGGGGGCAAATTGGTCACTGGCTGACTTCAGCCAAGTGCCGATATCGCTTTCCAGCTTGTCGAGGTTGGTTGGCAGGTTGAGGGCAGGCCGGGTGTCGGATAGGGTCGCGAGGATGCCTTGGGAGTCGTAAGAACTCCATTTGCGCAAAAGGCCGCCAGCCATCAGAGGGGCGGAGGTTCTGCCACTGACGGTGAGGGTGGTATTGATTAGGTGGTGGTCTGACCAGGTGCAGGGGGAGACGGATGTGTGAGAGAGAGTCAGATTTTGAGTCCAGATCTGGTCCAGGGTATGGCCCTTTACAAGTGTAGGCGAACTGATTTGTTGAGTAAGGTTGAGGCTAGTGAGAGCCTCGAAAACCTCTGAGGCATGGGGCCCGGCATTGGCATCGTTGAACCAGTAGTTGAGGTCGCCGAAGAGGGCGAATCTTGGGTTAGAGGTGAGTAGATTGATCAGCTGTTCGGTCAGGGTGGCCGCAAAAGAGGGCATGGGTTGGGGGGGACGATAAAGGAGAAGGAGTGTTAAGGCTCCTGTGTCCGTTTTCAAGCTAAAGATTAGATTGTCCACTCCCGAGAGGGAGAGGGAAGATGTAGAAATAAAATTGAGGCGTTTAGAGATTATGGCAGCCACCCCACCCCCAAGGCAGTTGCCTGGGCGGTCGGCACGGAGGATGTAGTAGTGTGGGGGGAGGGCCGCCAGGATGTCAGGAAGAGAGTCTGCAGTCAACCAGGTCTCGGTGAGCAGGAGTGCGTCCGGCTTCTCGGTGGATAGAAGGATAAAGATATCGGCTTGGTGTTTTACCAGGGAACGGGTGTTCAGATATAACACCCGGAAGGTAGTATCGATCTTAGCCGGTTTGGTGGGGGTAGTACTCCGACTGGTGGGACGTCGATCGGACGACATGATGCCGCTAGTGGTGATGCGTCTGATGGTGGAAGGAGAAGGTGTGAGGTTGGGGGTTTGTAGATCCCTGAGGGAATCAGCCGAGTAGGAGATAGGGTAGCCGGCTTGGCTGGCCCCTGGGCCCGGCCTGGCGCGGACGAGCGCAGACGGGCTTGCCTTTGGCGCGCCTTTGGCGCGCAGGCAGCGCGCCCGCTGCGCGTCCGGTGGTGGCACATTTTTTATAAGAGAGGAGGGGGCGTAGCCTCAGGGCCGTGGGCGTGGCCTGGGGCTGATGGTGGAGAATGGCGGTGAAAATCCCTGTGCCGTGGCAGCGTTCAGATCGGCTGCGAGGCGATTTTCAAAGTGATTTAGGGCGGGAGTACGCCCTGAAGGAAGTGAAGAGCAGGTAAAAACAGTTTTTATTTCCACAAGTTAAAAAAGATACGAGCGTGCTCCCGGCTTCCGCCTCAGGAGTGTTTTTAGCCTCTTACTGCGAGCTGTGTGATAGCGCGCCTTATGTAGCAGGTTTCGGCAGGGGGCGTGGCCTCAGGGCCGTGGGCGTGGCCTGGGCTGATGGTGGAGAATGGCGGCGAAAATCCCTGTGCCATGGCAGCGTTCAGATCGGCTGCGCTGTGATTTTCAAAGTGATTTCGGGCAGGAGTATGCCCTGAAGGAAGTGAAGAGCAGGTAAAAACAGTTTTTATTTCCACAAGTTAAAAAAGATATGAGCGTGCTCCCGGCTTCCGCCTCAGGAGTGTGTGTAGCCTCTTACTGCGAGCTGTGTGACAGCGCGCCTTATGTAGCAGGTTTCGGCAGGGGGCGTGGCCTCAGGGCCGTGGGCGTGGCCTGGGGCTGATGGTGGAGAATGGCGCCGAAAATCCCTGTGCCATGGCAGTGTTCAGATCGGCTGCGCGTCGATTTTCAAAGTGATTTAGGGCGGGAGTATGCCCTGAAGGAAGTGAAGAGCAGGTAAAAACAGTTTTTATTTCCACAAGTTAAACAAGATACGAGCGTGCTCCCGGCTTCCGCCTCAGGAGTGTTTGTAGCCTCTTACTGCGAGCTGTGTGACAGCGCGCCTTATGTAGCAGGTTTCGGCAGGGGGCGTGGCCTCAGGGCCGTGGGCGTGGCCTGGGGCTGATGGTGGAGAATGACGGTGAAAATCCCTGTGCCGTGGCAGCGTTCAGATCGGCTGCGCGGCGATTTTCAAAGTGATTTAGGGCGGGAGTATGCCCTGAAGGAAGTGAAGAGCAGGTAAAAGCAGTTTTTATTTCCACAAGTTAAAATAGATACGAGCGTGCTCCCGGCTTCCGCCTCAGGAGTGTTTGTGCCCTCTTACTGCGAGCTGTGTGACAGCGCGCCTTATGTAGCAGATTTCGGCAGGGGGCGTGGCCTCAGGGCCGTGGGCGTGGCCTGGGGCTGATGGTGGAGAATGGCGGCGTAAATCCCTATGCTGTGGCCGCGTTCGGATCGGCTGCGCGGCGATTTTCAAAGTGATTTAGGGCGGGAGTATGCCCTGAAGGAAGTGAAGAGCAGGTAAAAACTGTTTTTATTTCCACAAGTTAAAAAAGATACGAGCGTGCTCCCGGCTTCCGCCTCAGGAGTGTTTGTAGCCTCTTAGTGCAGTGTGTGGTGGAGTGGTGATTAGTGCTAATTAAAAATACCTAGCTAGTAAGCTAAATTTTTATTCCTGCTCCTAGTTGGTATATTAAAAAGGGGGTAGATAAAGGAAATATAACTATTATGTGGTCATAGTCCCTAATATCCTATCGACATGTTTCAAAGTGTCCCCTACACCTCTTCTTCAGGACAACATGAGGGCCAGCCCCAAGTATGCCACTCCTGTGAATAAACCTAGATTAAGGTAGAAAAAGTAGAAATCGCACCTAATGTGTGTGTCTATCGAATATAAATACGGTTAACCCTGTACCCGCAGTATCTGTATTGTGGGAGAGAAACGTAGATTGTAGGTTAGTACATAATGCCTGCCCTTGTCAGGCAGGCCACATTTATAGGCATTGGTTGGTAATTTGTGGTTTGTGCCTATATAATATAAAAACAATGGAGCATATTGTGGTGCTCCTAAAACAAATAAACAAACAGCCACTAACAGTGTGTACTCCATCTGTGTCTGTTCCTGGTGTTCCTGTTCAAAGGATTTAGTTAAAAACATATCGTACATACACTTGTTTTAACTGGACACTTTAACTGACAAACAACATGCAACATTTAACATTATTCCTGGTTGTTATGGGAGAAAACGTACTTTTTAGTTAGCAATATTATTCCCCATGGTCCGCCTGGGTGGAGAGGCCTGTAGACTCTGTAGGTGCAAAAAACAATAGGCAAGAGGTGTAATTCGCGGTGGTTTACATGGGATAACCAAGCCCTTAAAAAACGTGTCAAATTTACATAGTTCATATCGGTATTGCAGCCTCTCACTCGCTGTACCTGCTGTACCTGTTCGGGAAAAATGATTGCTATGACAAGTAAATGGGAGCTTTTACTAGTCTCGAACTACCACTGTTACACTGTACCACTGTCAGGTTTTGACCATGGCCTTTGCGTGTCTGTGTCCCGTGCCAGTTTATCAATTTCTTTGTCTGCCTCACGTTTGTTTTGAAGAAAAATGCACAAGGTACTGTCTCAGTGGCGGTTTCTCTGTGCGGGCGTCGGGGCTCCGCCCCAGGTAATTTGCACTTAATGATTTAAGATCACATCATACTGAAGATCACGTTTATTTAATTGTAAAAAATAATACATTCCAAAGAACACACGGGGCACTGTCTCTCTGACTCTGCTGCCCAGCCCCAGTCACCGCCGCACCAAGTTTACATGATTATCAGTGGCGGAAACTTTTGTGACGTCCACTGATTGATTGCTGCTCGGTCTTTTGCCGGCTGAGAACCTCACAGCCCTGAAGGCTGTGATGTCATCACTCGGCAAAAGACATGGCCTGGAGGCCCAGTCTCCACCCCCTGATGGCGTGGAGAATAAGTTAGCCCCGGGCGTTTTTAACACAAGCCCGGGATTGCTAACGTCTCCACGTCAATCAGAGAGTGGAGGAGACTCAGGGGAGCTTGCTGTCGTGTCACCACACCCCCTCCCAACTCGTCACAGGGCGTGGTGAGACCCACCCTGTGACGATTCGGGATAGGGACCTGCGCAGACTCACTTCTTCCCCCCACATGCTTGCAGTCGGAGCCTGAGAACGAAGTAGCAGCCATTTTATGCCTGCACTAGGAGACTTGCGAAGCAGCCAGCAGGTAGGGCCCCCCAAGCGGGCAGGTTTACATTTAACTTCTCCTGCACTGACTGTATTGATGATATTCAGCTGAAGATGATAACTGGGAAATTAAATTTGTCGAGTGCTTGAATACGGAAGTGCGTAGTCTACTGTAACACCAGGCGCCTGCAACTCTGAATGCACGTCATAAGTCAATATGAATGTGGCATACATGCACGTGCTGCGTGTGTAGCCTCAGTCTAGACAGTAAATTAAATTATCTCACTTGTGACTCAGCGCGTCACATACTGGTCCAGTGTCCAGACCATCCAACTCCTTTTATTTACTGCATGAATGAATGTGAATTCAGTATGCAGATGAGCGTGTGAATGATGGTCACGATGTGGATGCAATGCGAATTTTGAAATTGCTTTAAGCCCCGATTGGGCAGGGGGCTATATTTGATTCTGCGGGGGAAGGGGTAGGGCTGTGCAGCACGCAGTGTGCAAAGATTTTTTTTCTTTATGCCACGCACGCACCCGTCCCCACAACGAGCATGAGTCATTAGTGGTTGAGGCAGTACTGAGTTGAGGTGGTGAGCCAGATGCCATTATGCTGCAGGCACTGCAGCTTGGCCTAGACCGCCTATCTAACATACCTGAAGGCAGGCAGGCCAGTGCGCCTATCCCCCCCCCCCAAACCACCACCAGGGAGTGTCGGTAAGTAACAGCCTTAAGCCGCTATATTCCTTAAGCATTTTTTTTTGGTGTGGCTTGTCGTGGACTTGTGGGTGATATCACGTTACAGTCACCAGCATCGGCGTGGTAGCTCCAGCTCTACATGAAGTCCGGCCCGGGTTAAGGTTAAGTAAACGGGCTGCGTGGCCGGGCTGCGTGGCCGGGCAGCCTTGCAGAGCACCGGCCCCTGCCCTTCTCCTTCCAGCCTTCTCCTGGGCCGGACAGAGGCATTATACTGGTCTGGCGCCTCGTGCCCAGCGCCAGAAGCATAATTGCTCAGAGCAGGCCTTGGACTCGTCCCTAGGTTGTCCACTTTGCATTTCACTTCATACGCATGAAGTGAAATGAGTGAACGACCGAGTGATGAGTCAAAGGCCTGCCATGAGCAATCATGCCTCCGGCGCAGGGTACTGTGGGCAAGTACAATGCCACTACCCACCCGGGGCCAGGAGGAGAAGGCTGGAAGAAGGGCAGGGGCAGTGCAGGGCTTGCCTTTAACTTTACTTAACCCCAGATTTTAGCTGCTCGGCCTACTCTGTAACAACAAATTGGGGGCTGCCTCACACGCACAATAACCTTGAGATAGACCGAGCAGCTTCCCATTCATTTCCAGTAGGAAACAGTTGACAGAATACGAGGAGGCCTTTGAATTTGATAAACTCTTGTGGGTGAAGAAGAGAACCGCCTGGTTCTCATTTATCTTGCCAAGCTGACATGTATTCATTTGTTATTACTTCATCAGGTTTTAATATTCGAAACGATAATCGAGATAATGAGAGGCAGTTTAAAGCGCATTTGTCACATTTGGTTTGGCTTTTCACTTCACTGTGATGTTCGAGTAGATCAACTGACGTGAACCACAACTCCCAGAATGCACTAGATTGTTAAGTGAAAAAATAAAGGCTCCGTGTCATAGGTGACGTAAAGTCATCTGATAGCCTGACCCATAATCCACTGTGTTTGAGGAATTATATGCTCGTGTGTGACCATTGTCTACCACTCTCCTGTCAGTCAGTGAGGTTTAGCTGTAGGTGAGAGAGGAAAATAGCGCCAGAAGAGGCCAGAGCACTGGGACACGGCCCGCTGCAACTGTGAATATCCCAGGGAGTTACCAAGGATATCCACTGACTGTGGTGTGTGCTTGGCCCCATTCTGCTTTCCAAGGCCAGCTACCCATATTTTGTGACTCTTTGGCTCCTCTTCAGATAAATGGCGCCTACAGAGTGCATTCCCCTGCCACGTGCCACTTCTTTTACAATCACTCAGCACAGCCTAATTCTCGCTTGCAGGAGCCATTAGCTGGTCCGGGCGAGGTGAGTTCACCCTTGCCAATACATCACTGGGCTTCCTGGGCACACACATTGCTGGCTTTGACTCTGCCCCAAACAAAATGTAGTTCCTGAGGCTGTTCCTGAAAAGACTGAACACGGGGTCAGATAAACAACATTTTCACTGATTAAGAGCACTTTTGCACAAGCCAACTGCTGCTAAAACATTGTAAAACAATGCTGGCTCAATGTTGTTTTTACAGAAAGTTGGTAAGAGGAGCTGTTGTTTGTGTCAGTCGGTCAGAGTAATGCTGCCCACGCTTGGACCACTGCAGGTGTTTGTTTCTGCAATGTACAGTCGATGCAAATGTTGCTTTTGCACTGGACTTTTAGTGACTATGTTGTTTTTACACTACTCTTTCTGTCTAAACGTTGTTTTTGGACTGGTTCTTCGTTGGAAAAAAAGTTTCTATGTAAATGTAATTTTAGTACTGAACTGTCAGTGCAAATGTTGCTTCAGTACTGGGCTGTCAGTTGTTTTTGCAATGAACTGCAAGTGCAGATGTTTTTACACTAGTCTTCATGTTTGAACGTTGTTTTTGTAGTGGACTGTCCGTGCAAATGTTGTTTTAGTACTAGACTGTCAGTCACAAGTTGTTTTTGCACTGGATTGTCAGTAAAAATATTGTTTTATGCACGTTTCTTTCGGTGTAAATGTTGTTTTAGTACTAGACTGTCAGACACAATGCAGGATGTTTGTGTGGCCACAATGATTTACAAAGTGACAAAAGGCCCCTTAAAACTGTCTGATATCATGCTTGAATTAGAACTACTCAGCCATGTAAGTCCTCTGCATTAGTTACGTATTAGTTGCTTAAGGTGTCTTTGTAATCTAAAGCAACTCCTCCTCCTGACATGTCGTTTTCAGAGAGTATCTAAACTCCAAAACAAGCCTTGCTTGGTCTATAGAACAGCCTGAAGTTCTTGTCAAAGTTTTATAAACCTGCACCACCTGGCAGAAATAAAGCATTTGATGTGATTGTTCACGCACACAACCCAGTCAATGCAGCACCATGAAAGGTTAATCTACAGTCATGGTACAAACCAGGAGATTCCCTCCTCTTCCCATGCTGTGTCTCTCACCCTCCCCTCCTCTTTCCCGCCTTCATTACCTGTCTACTTCCCCTGCTCCAACCCCCCTCCCCATAATCTCTCACCTTGCCTGCTTTTCCCCTTACGTATTTGTGCTTATTGTTTATCTCGACCTTACAAGTAACTATGTTGTCATGCTCTAAGAACTATGTAACCTTTGTAACAATGTAAGCTGTAACTATGATCTGATGCTCATGTAAAGCGCTCTGATACCTCCGAGTCTAGCCAGCGCTATATAAAACTTTAATAATAATAATAATACGCACTTTTTCCCACTCATGAATGTTTCGCTCACGAGCACAGAGGGTGATATTGATAAGCCGACGCTGATGGCAGCAACCAGCCAGAATTTTACTGGAGGCAGTAGTGGAAACTGTGCATCATATAGGCCTTTTCCAACTGTAGTGGGACATAGGGTTAAAACATGCATCTCCAAACCACTTATTCTTAATGTGCCCACTCTGAGTTTGCAGCGCCTTGGGGCGATTCATTTCAGATCTATTGAGCGCATGCTTTCACTCACTCAACGCATGCGGCGCTAAAGCAATATTTGGAGCTGTCCCGGTACAGGACAGTGTTTCGGCCCACTTTACCCATGGGGGAATCGAGTTGTAAATAAAGTATCTGCCTTTTGTCTGTCCGGTATTGAGGCTCATTGGGTCTCATAGTCTACAAATAAGGTTTTTGTTTTCGTAAGTACATGCTGCTCACCAAGCTCTCCGGTGTGTCTTTAATCCTTGTAAGGAAAGCGATGTGCACAGGATTTCAACCCGTTTAAACAGTTTTTCAAATTTTATATCTGTAATTTTATGCTTTGGATAATTACTCATTGTGTACAACTGCTTTTATCTACATCACTGGGAGTTTGTTAAACTAATGAAAAGGTGAAATTCAATACAATTGAGCTGTAGGTAAACCACTAGGTAATTACCGGAGCAACAACCACTATCGGAAAAAATACAAGTCACTACCAAGGTTTTGGGTGGAGCGTGAAAGAACTCTTCCTATAAAGGTAACAGCAGCCAGAGCCTAGCCATGCCCCAGCCTTGCAGACCCTCAGCTGTTATGAATATCAGCTGTGCACCCTTTCCGATGCCAGTGAGCCTGGCATGTATGTATCACTGCATCAGCCTGGCTGATGAGGGTTATGAACCCGAGACCGGTCCCAGGATGCTTGTTTCCGGTCCAGGGAAGACATGGCTTGGCAGTTCGGGCTGGACTGTTCCCATGAGGCACAGGGTCAGACTGATTTGCATATGGCCATGACTGACCTGGGGTGGCGGAGTGAGCTAAAGAATGGTGATGGATTAAACCCAGATCAGTTAACTGGGGGTGAGTGTTTGATTTGCTAAAAGGCTCCGTCCATCATCCCCTTTTGTATCGCTCAGTCCGGGGACAGCAGTACATATGTCTGCAGGGTGTGATTGGTGGTTACATGGATGACATCTTTCTGTTGGTAAAGGCTGTAGTTCTTGTCCGAGGCCCCTATTTGGGTCAACTACTCAGAAAGTCTCAGTGGGGCAGGCCAGCAGTAACGAATTAGAAAGTCTCCGCATTTGACGGTCGGTCGTGGAGACCTGCAGAGCCCAGGGACAGGGATCCGGTTGATCCAGTATCTCCCCCCAGGGAGACTTACTGCATTCCGCATCAATCCGTGAATTGTATTTACTTGCATTAATAAACCATTTGCCAGGCAATTTAGTAAATGCATGCATTATTGAGCAGCGCCATGTAATGGTGAATAATAAGTGCCAGACCTCAATGTTAATATAAATGAAGCACAGCTGCTACCAGAAAGATCGAGGTGCATATTTTGCTCCAATATGTAAAGGAAACCAAAACTACATTATGTCATGAGCAAACCATGACTCATTTAATTTAAATGTTGATGGAGGCATCCACTCCCACTCTTATGCATTCCTCCATTCACCTATGCAATTACATCCACAAATCCTACCCTTACCCATGCCCCCAGCTAAGCACTCACCTAATCTTTGGCCCAACCACCCTTGAACGCACACTTATCCTGCTCAGTTATCCACATGGATCTGCGTAAAGCTGTACATTCACCCATACCTATTCATCCCGACCCTAAACTTCCTTGGCTTCAACCAAGCACATATCCATCCACTCTTACCTGCGCATTAATCCATCATCTAACACCCGGCTGTTCAACTATATGTTCGCATGTGCATCAAGCTAGTTATGTGATTAACACCGATCCACCAGAATATGCACATACAGTCATCCAACAGTCTCTTTAACTATGTATTCCTCTTAACAGCCATCAGCGCATCCATTGACAACCACCTGTGTTTGCATGTTGCCTTTTGTGTATTGTCTCACTGCATATCTCTCTACATTTTGTCTGTATATGCTTCTGGGTATGCTTATAGTGCTACATGAATGTATTTGCTGTTTATGTATTTAAACATATACAAAGACATTACACACAAGCATTGGCATAGCCAATAGGTCTCACCTTTGTTGCATGGCTAAGCACTTATATGGTCCCAAAGGCGAGACCTCTTGCCTATGTCATTGCTTGCTCTTAATTATTATTATTTTTCTTATTTAGTAGAATGCATGTAGGCTAGAGTAGGCATGTAGGCTTTAGTGCATGTAGGCTATATAAATGCAATTGCAATTATGAGTACTTAACTAGGTCAAATTAACTGCTATGAAATGTTATATTGTCATTTCAATGTTATTGCACTTTAGCTCTTGTGAAGTGCTGTGCAGGGTTTGTTTGCCTTGTGCGGGGCCTGTGGTGGGTAGTCATTTTGCGATTGGCAACTGGCGCAGTCTGTTATTCCGTCTGCCCCTCATAATGTGGTAGTTTTACAATTATATCATATGAAGATTTCATTCACCTCCTGTGTACTTGGCTTTGAACAAATGATTCATAAAGGAAACAGACAAGCACAGGTAGGGGAAACATTTTATGTGTTGCATGTATATATTTTATCTCTGTATGCTTATGTGTTTTTTGTTTATACATGGTGCCTTTATGCATGCTATTGACTTTCAAAAAATGAACACTAACCAATATGATATTCAATTCCATGTGGAAAAAGTAGGCATTTTACTCTGATGGGCTACCTTGAATGCCACTTTATCTCACGTAGCCACTGGGTCAGTAGACAGATCCAACCTATTTATGCAACATTGTTAAAATATAATGTGGTTTATTGCAATTTAGAATGGTTTATTCATGAGGCCTTGGAACTGATGATAGTTTTAGGGGAGGCAGTGGCCGGTTTCTGTTAAGCACAATGGCTTCCAAAAGTCTTGAAAATCCACCATTTGGCTGCTAATTTTTCAAAATTTTCTCGGGGGGAAACCCCCCCGAACCCTCCTTAGGTGGTTCGGGCTCGCTCGCTGCGCTCGCTCGCACGGTGTGCTACACCAATAAGTTTACGCCCTGCCACTTTCAAATCGCACCAGCCGCCACTGGTACTGTTGCAAAGGAGTCAAAATGCTGGCAATATCATAAGTAACTCTTACTTGTCTCGGCAGCCCTCCGTCTATTCAACCTATTGACTCCCAGGCTCCACCGCATCTTAGCGTGTCTGAGCCGGGGGCCATTTTAAGTAATAGTGTTTGCCTGTCGTTTGTCCATGTGTAGTTAGAAGACTAGTGCGCGTCTACGTGAATCAGTGATGGCACATAGCGGAAGCCAATATTTTATGTGTCTGTCGACGTTGGAATAAAGTGGGTTAAAATCGATGGCAATTATTTACAATTTTTTCAAAAATGGTACTGGTGTATACCATGGGCTTACTTCGGGGAATTTTTGATTCATGATTTGCCAATGCGGGGTATCAAACTTACTTTCAGCTTATAATACTGGCGGCCTTTTGAATTGGGCAAAGGTGCTAGCCTTAATATGTAGCTGAAAAGAATGGTGTGAACCTATATTTCGAGCGCATGTTATTGTTATTATTGGCATTAAACACATAATTTCTTTTAACACATGAATCTGTGCACATGTTGGTCGTCTTAAGTCTCATTTGGTAGAGCTGATGTTCTCTAAACAGGCTATTCAGGGAGGAGATCATTTTTAAAGGGGAATATTGTGTGTTTATTTTAGTAGAAATTATCTCATGAACTGTCCGCAAGGTATGTTTTCGTTGAGCCCTACAATGTCTGTGCGGAGTTTGAACACCCACCTCTGTTCTTTTTCTAACAGTGCTTGTTCCAAATTATCACATTGTTTTATGTGTTCCAGGACTACCCATCTTAAGTCATTTGGGGTATGTTGTTTCTCATTGAAATGAGCTGACATCCTTGTGCTTGCCCTGTCGCATTGAATGTTACTACGATGTTCGCAAATTCTTGAGCTTATTTTTCTAGTGGTCATTCCCACATAGTGTAAGTCACATATACATGTGACGAGGTACACAACTCCCACTGTGTTGCAATTTGTGAATTTGCGCAGTTCCCATGTATGCCCTGTGTTGAACACAACTTTTTTTGTGGTGCTTGTAAGGTGGCACACACTACAGTTGCCACAGGGATGGTGGCCTGTTGGTAGAGTACTGATAACCTGCTGGTTATTTCTGTCCTGTGGCTTTGGGCGGGTGTGTACTATGTCCCTTAGGTTCTTCGCCCGTCTATGGGAAAACATTAGTGTGGGTATATTTAAGTTGCCACTGTTAACAATTTGCCAATGCTTTTTTAGACGTTTTGCAACTTTGTCTGACGCTATGCTAAATGTTGTTATGCATATTGTTTTTTTCTCTTTTTCTGTCTCATTCTTTTCATAAGTCTCTAAAAGGGCATCCCTGTGATTGTTCCTTGCCCTTTTCTTTGCCCTCATTATAGTTTTTGCTGGATATTTACGTACTTTGATTTTTTTCAGCAAGTTCCTTTGCTTGTGTGTCATAATCAGCCGTGTCTGAGCAGTTCCTCCTCAGTCTTAAGAACTGGCCGAAGGGGAGGTTTTCTTTAAGGTGGCGGGGATGAAAACTGTCATACAGTAGGAGGCAATTTTTCGCAGTCGGTTTAAAATGTGTCGTAGTTTTTAAGATGCCATCTTTTGCAAAGATGTTGGGGTCTAGGAATACTAGCTCTGACCTGCTCATTGTGTGGGTGAATTTCAGATAGGGGTCCTGTGTATTCAGCCAATTGATGAAAGTGTTAGCTTCTGTTTCATCCCCTTCCCATATCACCAGAATGTCGTCAATGTATCTCTTCCATTCAAAAATCTTTTGGCGATATGGGTTCTGCTGTGAAAGAATTTTCAGCACTTCCAGGTGGTGGACGTACAGTCCAGCCACACTTGGCGCAAATGTACTTCCCATGCTCGTGCCATGTTGTTGTGTAAACAAAAGGTCCTCAAACTGAAAATAGTTTTCTGTAATTGCCCATTTGCAGCATTCGAGTACCACATGCTGTGGAGTGTGGTAGGGCCAAATTGAACTGTACATAGTTTCCTTAAGGATGTCTAATGTTTCTTTATGTTTATTTAGACTGGAAGTTGTCCATAGATTACTGTCAACACCAACTATGAACGACGGGTCATAAACTCTGATACCCTGTCCATGTGACAACCACTCTGAATAGTCCATGATCCATTTAGTCCTATTCTGTAAATTGTACGTAGAGTTGAGGAAAGTCTATTTACTCCCACTTTTAAAATATCTGGGCGTAAGGCAATGTCGCCCAGGTTTTATCTGGTTACAGTGTCTGGTAGATGAACACACTGCATGGACACTTCCTCCACTGATGGTGCTGGACTTATTTTTAATGCGCAATTATATCAAAATCTGTTAAGCTTATAATGAAATTTTTATTTGTTTTTATTGAATGTGCTTTTATGATTGGTATACTAACAATCGAATAAAGCTTTCCTGGACTGACTGAATATTTTGTTTTCTTTTCTTCACAAGAACAATGAGCAGGTAGCAAGGAAAGCTGACTGGAGCCAGTAAAGGTAACACTCCTTGTGACCTGGTAGCTGCATTGCTCAAGGGAGACCTGCCTTATGTCCTGGAGAGCTTCCCTAAAGGCAGTAGAGCTGGGAGTAGCCACACACCCTTAACACAGGGCAGTAGATATGAATAAGGAAAGCTGATGAGGGGCCTTCAGACAGATGAGAGACAAATCAAAGTACAGCTAGAAGATTTCAGAGGAAAAGGGGTCCGCCAGATAAAATACCTGAAGTGGTAGTACCTTAGAACATCCTAATTCATTGCCTGTAATGCTGAAGGCCTCCTCACCACTAGCCTTTGCTGTTTCTAGGGAAAATCTGAATTACATCTCACCCACTAATTTCACTCTTCTTGTATCCCTTCCCCCTGCTTAACCACAATTCCAGAGGCTCAATACAGTTTACCAGATAACAAAACAGAAGAACAGCTACAGTCACTCACCTTTCATCTTATCAAGGCTTCATCATTCCTTCATCAATGTTGCAAATGCCTGACCCATATCAATGACTAGCTCTGCTGCCAATCCAGTCAGAACAGTCAACAACTCATTGAAAATAGGTATTTTCCCAAAGGAACTCTAAATGCCTTACATAAAACCTTCCCTAAACCAAACAGGCTTTGAGCCAAGAGATCCTTTCAACCGCTGGCCAGTACAAGACTGTTTTGAGTAAAAAAAGATAAAAATATCTGCCTCAAAACACATACCTACGTTCAAAGAAAATAACCTGCTTTAAGATTACCAAAACAGATTCTAGTATGGCTGAGGCACAGAAGCAGCAGTGATTTCACATGGGATGATATAAAAACACCAGTGGTTTAAAACTGGAGTACCAGCACGCCTTATACTTGAACTCTCCCTTGCCTTTGAAACGGTTCACCATCACCAGCTTCTACAGAGACTTGACATCAGAGTGAAGGGCGCATAACTAAAGCAGATTGCCTCTTTTCTACCAGACAGATCATCACCTCACTCCTCCCTTCATGTCAGTTCCCTGAATTCATAACTAATGTACCAAACATCTTTATCCCCTTTCACATTTACTGTAGCTTTATATTGCACCCAATCTGCGCCTTCAATTTAAAAGTATCACTGTTAAGTCGATATAAAACAGGTCATACTTAAATATGAAAACTCATCTGACTGACTCAAACTGAATCAGACAATATCTCAAAGTCAAATAATGGATGATATCAAACCACAGCAAAATAAACACAACACAAATAGAGATATCCATATGCAATAAATGGATCAAACACTTTCCATCAACAATGTGGACTCAGCAAGTAAGCCCACCACCAACTGAGCCTAAGTGAGGAATCAAGGGATAAATATGGACTCCAGTCTTTCACTCGTAATAAGATTGTGTTTGTCTAATACGTTTAAACTGCAGTTTGGCACTTCTTTCCCTCATATTGCTTATAAAGATATATCGACCTACATTGCTTTAAATGCTTTTCCAGCCCCACTAACTGAATTGAACACACTCCCCCCCCCCCCGCCTCCCCCAAAGTCGGGTCTAGATGCACCCCTGGGTGTAACAGATGCCTTCAGTTACATCCAATTAAGAAACATTTGCAATGCAATAGGTCTCAGCCGTACTTTCAGAAGTGTTGCTTGTGCAGGGTCTGCTAAAAATAAGAGCTAATCTGCACTCCTTTTACTGTGTTGCCCTGCTTCCTGCATGGCCAAACATGTATTTTAATATAGGACTGCAACCAGCAACAGTGCGCCTGCGCCGGGTGTATAATGCACAAGCACCTACCAAGGGGAGTGGTGTTTTATACTGGTTAGTGTGAGTAAATGCAAGCATTAGAAATGCAATATGTCTCACATTTGCAAGAGTTAGAGCCACAGGCGTTGTAAATTACAATGTTTTTAGGTCGAGCAGACCTCACCCTCAATGCGTGAGCATTGAGGTGTCTGCTTCAGACCTATTGTGGCCCGTTAGTGAGAATGCTGAAAAACGGTACACCAATCTGTTACGCGCTCGCAGTTTTCACCGCGGGAGCGCGCGTCCACAGTCGCACGCACACAAAGCCCGCCCGCACTCGCGCGCGCACATGCTTTTCCCCGCCTCCCCCGCTCAGCAACCCACACAGACACTCGCTCACACACACACACACACACCCCCCTCCCCCACAGTCACACGCACGCACACACAGCCCGCCCGCCCGCACTCGCGCGCGCACATGCTTTCCCCCGCCTCCCCCCTCCCCCGCTCAGCAACCCACTCACCGGCTTCCTTCGTGCGGCGGCTCTCCTCAGCTGCAGGGCCCGGCAGCAGGACTCTTCTTCCCTCCTTCGGCACCGGGGCGCAGGGTAGGCTCCTGCCTGCTCCGGTGTTCCAAACACGGCGGCTCCATGCAATCGCGGCTCTTCCGTGGGAGGCGGGGTAGGCTCCCGCCCTCCTACTTCCTGTTTCCTGTTGTCGCGCCGGCCTGCCTGACTTCCTGGTCGCAGGCCGGCAGAGTGACGGAAGGCGGTGACTTGCGGTATTGTTTACCTATGCCCTCTTCACCATCCTTTGTCTACCGTGTCTCCTCACTCCTTTTTGCTGCATTTTGTGATGTTACTTGTTTATACAGTCGAGGGCAGCCCTTATCTTCCACGGTTGATATAGAAAGAAGCGAGGAACATGGAGACGACGAGCCCAGGGTCACCACGGGCAGCTACCTTTCAGGGGATGCTAGGGTTAAAACGCTGACTTGCGGCTAAAGAAGGAGGGCGGGTCTTTTAGCTACCTCGTCTCAAACTCTGAAACACACTTACTATTCATTCATTTAAGATGAGACCGAATTTTCTCCGCTTTGAGAAACATCTGAAAACGTGTCTTTTCACCCAAACAGAGTAATACTTTCCACATGCCCTGACTGTGTGCTGTTAGCGCCGGGAAGCCCGTATATGGGTAGCTGTGCCCTCTATAAATATTTTTAGTTATACTGATTAGATCTGAAGCGCCCGCGTCTCCATACTCGATTGCCTGATAAGGAGAAAGCTTGCATTTTGTGCCAGCCAATCAGCTGTTTCTTTTCACCTGTGGTTGTTACCTGTGCTAGCTTTAAAAGTAAACAAGGACGTTGTGCCGCAAGGGGAGAGGCACCCGTTTGGGCATTCCACCTACAGTTTCCGACCTTGTGTGAGTCACACACACCCGGCGCACGGTGACTTGCTGATTCGAAAAGACACTTCCGCGCATACTGGTTAGCTTTATGCAGCCCAGGGATGGCGTGCTACCGAGGCGGACCCGCCCCTTGCAGCACCTCCTGCGAGCCCCCAGCAACCAGCGCTGCAAGGCCAGGGCATGACATGGAAATCCAGAGGATGAAGCCCCCCTCCGTGGAGTGCTAAAGCCCTTACTGGCACGGATGGTAAGCTACACCATGTGGGAATGTGGCTGGGAGGGTGCGTTCCTTGTTTTGAGCGTTTGTGGGAAGTAGTTGTAGATTGTGCAGGATGAGTACCAAAGTGCAGTTATCGAGTTATTAAGGATCGTGTGCTTAACATTGTGATGGAATGGAATGTGAGAGTTAAAAGCACACCTGTAGATGTGTGGTATGTACGCCAGCAGTTCTGGTTAGCTCTGCATTTCCCCATATGATATATATGTTAGGCAGAGGTCTAAAGAAGGGAAACCAGTTGCATTTTATGATAAATAAGATAATAGATTTACAGAGGAGTACATATTGCATTACAAATGCTATAGGTATCACATTTGCGAAAGCTATAACTATTGGCATTGTAAATGACAAAGCTATTAATTTCGCTATTTTCAAAAACAACACATAAATAAAAACTTTGCCATTTACTTTGCCATTTACAATACCAATAGCTCAAACTTTCCTAATGCGAGACCTATTGCATTGCAAATGCTTGTTTACATATGTGTTTTGTTTTGGAGTCGAGTGGATGTATGTGGTGTGGACTGGAAATGTTTTTCTTGGATTGAAATTGTTAGCTGTGGAAGTGTGTGGTGGAATTGTGCTGTGCTGGTGCTTAAGTGGTACTGAGTGATGCTGAGCTGGTGCTGAGGTAATGCTGCACTTGTGCTGAGGTGGTGATGTGCTAATGATGAAGTGGTGCTATGTTGGTGCTGAGTTGCTGAAGAGGTGGTGCTACGCTGGTGCTGAGGTGGTGTTGCGCTGATGCTGTGGTTGGGCTGCGCTGGTGCTGTGTTGGTGGTGCACTAGTGCACTGATACGGAGGTGGTGTTGTGTTCTTTTTTAGGTGGTGCTGCGCTGTTGCTATGCTGGACCTGAGGTGGGGCTTAGGTGGTGGTGGGCTTGTGCAGAGGTGGTGTTGAATGATGCTGAGGTGGTGCTGAATGATGCTGAGGTGGTGCTCAGGTGATGCTGTACTGGTGCTTCAGTGGCGCTGAGTGATGCTGAGTTGGTGCTGTGGTGGTGCTTTTGTAATGCTGAAGTGGTACTATGTTGGTGCTGAGTTGCTGCTGAGGTGCTGCTGAGGTGGTGCTGTGGTTAGGCTCCGCTGGTGCTGAGTTGGGGGTGCGCTGATGGTGTTGCACTGATGGGGAGGTGGTGATGTACTGCTGCTGTTGAGGTGGTGCTGTGCTATTTTTGAGGTGGCGCTGTGCTGATATGGTGCTGTTTTGTTGCTGGGGTGATGCCAAGGTGGTGCTCAGCTGGTGCAGTGCTGATGCTGTGCTGGAGCTGGGGTTGTGCTTAGGTGGTGGTGTGCTTGTGAGGAGGTGGTGCTGAGTGATACTGAGGTGGTGCTGAATGATGCTTTGGTGGTGCTCAGGTGATGCTGTGCTGATGCTCAGGTGGTGCAGAGTTGTGCTGAGTTGGTGCTGCACTGGTGTTGAAGTGATGCTGTACTGGTGCTAAGGTGGTGCTGTGCTAATGCTGAAGTGGTGCTGCGTTGGTGCTGAGTTGCTGCTGAGGTGGTGCTGCACTAATGCTGGTGCTGCACTGGTGTCGAGTTGGTGGTGCGCTGGAGTTGCTGTGCTGATGCTGCGATGGTGGGGTGCTGCTGTTTTTGAGGTGTTGCTGTGTTATTTTTGAGGTGGCGCTCCACTGGTGGTGGTCCACTGATGATGTGGAGGTGCTGTGACGGTGCTGTCCTAATGCTGAGGTAGTGTTGTACTGATGCAGAGGTGATGCTGCACTGGTCCAGAGGTGAAGCTGCACTGGTGCTGAGGTGGTGCTGTGCTACTGCTGTAGTAGGGCTGCATTGATGTTGAGTTGCTGCTGTGCTGGTGCTGAATTGCTGGTGGTGGTGCACTGACTCTGAGGTGGTGCTGTGCTGATGCTGAGATGGTACTGTGGAAATGTTGAGTGGTGCTGAGGAGATACTGTGCTGGTACAGGGGTACTGTTGAGTGATGCTGTGCTGGTGATGTGCTAATGTGGAAGTGATGGTGCTGCTCTGATGCTGAGGTAGTGCTGCGCTGTTAGTGAGGTGGTGTTGCACTGGTGCAGAGGTGGTGCTGTGCTGGTGCAGAGAGATGCCTAAATCCCAACTAACCATTAAATATATTTTAGAAAAGCTGGGAGGGGTGGGAAGGAAGCAGTCATTTGTTACATATGCTAACGTTTCTGAAGTATCCGTGTTTAAATGCAAATATTGTCTATTGTTGGGGAAAATGATGTAACTTAACCCCCTGAGCAGTAGCAGCTGACATTGCTTTGCGATGGGGGTGGGAGAAAAGGGTTGTGGGGTGGTATTGCGGGGAAATAAAAATAAAAGCAGCAACTCAGCACCAACGCAGCACCACTTCAGCATTAGCACAGCACCACCTCAGCACCAGTACAGCATCACTTCAACACCAGTGCAGCACCAATTCAGCATCACGCTGCACTACCTGAGCACCAGCACAGCATCACCTGAGCACCACCAAAGCATCATTCAGCACCACCTCAGTATCACTCAGCACTACCTCCTCACAAGCTCTTGTTTAATGGAGGCTATCTAGTGAATGTCATAACCATATATTTTACCACACAGCAACATGTAATTTAATACACAATACGAACCTACAGTGCTGGAAATTGTTGATGATTTAAGACAGCAAGCTTTTTTACTTTTCATTGGATAGCCACTTTCAGCTGGTAAGGCGTCACCCAAAGCAGATTCATTTTATCTGTGAAACAAAATGTCCATTTTGAATAGGCTTTTGCTTTGCTGGGTCCAGATCCTGATAGGGTCTTGCTGTGCGTTCTTTTATGTGGACAGATGAAGGGGCTGATAAGACAAAGGGAGAATTGTAAAGTCAGGCTTGCTGGTGCAGAGCGAAGAGAGAAAGCCACTACAACTTTAAAGAGCATCCAGTGACAGAAGACATACCCTCTATTAAGTCTTCTAAGGCTATCTGACAGAGCGTTTGGAAGGTGGCTGGCGCTTCTTTCAGTCCACTTGCTAATTTGTAAGTTTATGCCTTTTCTCCAATGGTATGGCCGCCATTTATTCAAACGTGCCTGAAAGACAACAGGCATGCGAGAAAGAGAGGACACAAGATAATATGCACAACAATGACATAGCTGTGCAGATGGGTGGGAGGGCTGGGGGACAGCAAAAGGAAGAAGGGGTGGCTGGGAAGGGAAACCAGCAGGAGAGGAATCTCCACAGCCGCTACTTCGGAATTGGGGAACAGGGTTCGAGTCTCTGAATCAGTAAAACTTAGGCAATAAAAAATAGAATGTAAAATATGAGGATCGATCCTCACTAAAACAACTGTAGGAATGCTAATAAACGTAAAAAATATTTGCAATGCAATAGGTCTCACATTTGCAGGAGTTTAAGCTATTGTAAATTATAAAGCCAGTAGCTCAAACAAGTCAAGTCAAATTCTGCTTTATTCGAGGTTCACTCATAAAAGCATTGAGATATCCATATATTTCAAGAATACAAATTTAAAAATGAGATTAAAATATACTTTAAAAACAGATTAAAAGCGCAATCCAAAAGGTAAAATTCATCTCAGTTGCTATTTACAAATGACATATGAATTATGAGTACTCGTATAATACATTGACTTGCAAATCTAATGTTCCATTAAAAAACAATGACAATCAACAAACAGTATCTAAAAACTTCATTCTAACCACCCATGCCCAACCTAAGTATTTGGCAGTAGCTTCTGAAATCAAAGTTAAAGTGCTAGTGCGTATGATTCTTAGAGCTTCAGAACTGCTGGTAATACCTAAGGACTTACACCAAGGGGTAAGCCAGGCTCGCCTTGGAGATTCATAGGCCGGGCAGGCAAATAGGAAATGGCCAGTAGTCTCTTTATGATTATTGCATACAGGGCAATTACTACTAGTTGGGTTACCCCACCTACCGGTCAAAGACCTAAGGGTAAGGGAACCAGCTCTAAGTTGGAAAAAAAGCTTCCTGTCCCCTGGTTTGGTAATTAGATCCCAATAGGGCTCTAAACGTGGAATAAGTTTCGCCTCTAAGAAACCTCCGGCCATAGTCAAGGAGCCTGCACCGTTCCAATTTCGGAGAGCCACCATCTCCCAGTAAATTTCCTTTATAACCGTTTTTGATGGAAATTGTGAGATCTCCGGATTTTCCCATAACATTTGCAAACCTAGACCAACTTAGCTGTCTCTAAGTTCATTTAGCCAACTTACTTTATGAAAAACATCAGATTTAATAATGTCCAGGAAACCTACTGCATATTGAAGGAGCTCTGGAGTAGTCCAGAGCCTCAGCCAATATAAAATCGGGCAGAGCCTTGCTAGATCCAGAATAGACTTCCTTCCAAGGTCATACCTCAAAGGAAGCAAGGGAGTACTCACAGGAAGTCCAGTGATACCTCGGAAAAACTTGTTTTCAGATATTATCAAAGGCTTCAATTTCTCATACCCCCACAGTTCAGCGCCATATAGCGCTGAACTGAGAGCCTTAGCCTCGTACACCTGTAGTACAGATTTTATTGGCTTATTTAAGGATCTTTTATGCTCCAAATTAAGGGCTCCTGCAAGTTGCCTGTGCCTTAGTACCGCCAAATCTATGTGTTGTGACCATCTATTGTCCTTTGCCACAAGAATCCCTAAAAACGTGAAAGCATTGACCACCTCTAATGGATGCCCATTCATGATGATCTTATTTTTAAAACTACGATGGGGATTAAAAACCATTAGCTTAGTTTTGGCTGCGTTAACTTCCAGACCATGGTCCAGATAGGGCATGCTGCAGACCACTCAGGGTCTTTGATAAAATCAGCGTGTCATCTGCAAACATTAAAATTGGTGTCTTAATGCCAGCTAAGGTAGGAGCATCAGTGTTTGCAGATAACATGCGCGCGACAACACCATTAATATATAACGAAAAAAGCGTGGGTGCCATCGAGCAGCCTTGACGAACCCCTCGTTGGACCGGGAAATCGGGGGTAACCGATCCCAGCCCTCCCCACTGAATCCTGGCAAAGTTTGCTTTGTGCAACCTCATCAATAATGTTAAAAAATCTGACAGTAGGCCCAGATTTTTTAAGACTGCCCATAACTGAGATCTTGGAACTAGGTCAAAAGCAGCACGTAAATCGACAAATGCTGCATACAGACTGCCTTTGCCCAGCAACACAGTCTTCCATTGCAGAAGGATAAACCGGAAGACTTGATCCATTGTGCTGGTAAACTTTTCAAACCCTGCCTGGAAGGGTGACAAAGCACTAGTCTCCTCAGCCCAATCAAGCACCCTATTCACGACCATCCTCCCCACTACCTTTTGGATAGTGTTGATGAGGCTTATGGGCCTATAATTGCCAGGTTGCATAATGACATTGATTGCTGGGGACTTTAATACCACTTTTGAACCCCTTGGTTTGGACGATATCCATTTGACAGAGGAGGAGGACGCTAGGTGGGGAGTAGCCCAACTAAGCACTAAACCTATAAAAAAGTGGACCGAGGCTGCTATTCAGCTAAAGGGTTTCTGTTTGGAGAACGAGTTGAGGGCTGCCAACGGGCATACACTTTCAGATAAAATGGGGAAGGAAACTTTTGACAATGGTGCTAGGGCAAGCAACATTGATTACTTACTTGTCTCTCTCAATATGTGGTCAACTCTCCTCGACATGGAGGTTGTGTCACGTATTGAAAGCGACCATAACCCCCTGTGCGCAAAGTTAAATTTGGGCATTCATACTGGGGACGACGCTCATCAAGGGCATTCTTACCCGGACCTAGTTATGGCAAATGATGAGCGACACCTTAAATGGTGCCAAGTCGCTGGGCATCAGGAAATAATTTGTTTCATTGAGGGAGACCTGGAAGGGGCCTTAGAGGCTATGGAGGACGTCATACTGAAAGGTTCTCCCCCCTATCTTTTATTAGAAGCACACAACAGGCTCTTTACTAAACTGAAATCGTACTTCTGTAAACCCAGCTTAGGGAAAAAAAGAGCTACAGTTAAAAAACCTGAGAGCTGGTATAATAGCTCCTGCCGCCAAGCTAGGAGGGACTTGGGTACAGCCCTAAAGTCTAAAGATATGGGAGCATTAAGACTGGCTAGGCGAACTATAGGCATAAGCAAATTGCTGCTAAAAAGGACTGGGAAGAGGGCCTGTGGCAGGATCATGCTCTGCAAAGAATCCCAAACTCTTTTGGGAAATCTTTAAGTGGGACAGGGGAGGACATGGAGAGAGCCCTCACAATAATGTTGACCGTAACTCTTGGGTCGACTATTTTAAGGCTCAATATGCTGCCAGTGCCAATGGTAAAAGCGTAGGAGACTACTCCCATATTGTGTACAAGGAACCTACCTTTTCCTTGAATGAGGTGGACAGGGTGCTGGACCTAGTCACTGAGGGGTGTGCTACCGGCATGGATTGTGTCCCCGCAGATTTATTTCTGAACAACAGAAGGCGCTGGCGATTTTATATTTTGTATGTGGCAAACGCCATAGCTCAAGGGATGGAAGTGCCCATCTCATGGAAAGGGGCAGAAATCGTGCCGGTGTATAAAAAGGGTGACAAGTCACTTGCAGACAATTATAGACCAATAAGTCTAATTGACTGCTTACAAAAAATCATGGGTCGGCTGGTTTTGGGCAGAATTCAGTCCTGGTTGGATAATGACAATATTTTAAGTCACCTCCAGGCTGGGTTCCGCCCAAAAACAAGTACCATTGACCAGGTCTTCCGGTTCATTATGTTATACTGGCTTACCGTGGTCTTGGAAAAGGGCACTTTGTATGCCGTTTTTGTCGACTTAAAAGCGGCTTTTGACCTGGTCCCTCGTAATATACTATGGAACGTTTTAGCGGACCTGGGGATGGCACCTGAATTGCTGAGTTTGATTGTCCGCCTGCATGAGGATACCTTCGCTCGGGTACGGTGGGGATCCCAGGGGGAGGTTACTGAGCCCTTTCCGGTGGAGCGTGGAGTAAGGCAGGGTTGCGTCATGGCGCCGACCTTGTTCTCGCTCTTTGTGAACGGGGTTGCGGATTTCCTCTCCCTGGTGCCGACCGAAGCCCCTGCGATGTCCGGTGAGCGGGTCCCGATCCTCATGTTCGCGGACGACACTCATCATTTCAAAGACTCAGAGAGGACTCCAGCAAGCACTGAAGCGATTTGAAGATTTTTGTTTGGACAGGGGACTAGAAATAAATACTACAAAAACTAAGTATACGGTTTTGACTGGTCGTAAAACGTGCGGGACAAATAGACCTTTTAGAGGGCTGATCAATATGAATGGTTCCCCGCTGGAGCGGGTAGATGCATTTACCTACCTGAGGGTCACCCTTCAGAAAGATCTGGGGTGGTCCAGTTGACTGGACATTGCGGTCCTAAAACTCTGCCAGCAGGCAGGTATCCTTCTAAAAAAAAAATCCTTCTCAACAACTAAGCCCATTAGCCCCTTATTGGAAGTATATGGGATGAAGGTCCTAGGTTCGGCCCTATATGGAGCCGAGCTCTGGGGTTTTGAAGACCTTAGAAAATTAACGCTAGCTGAAAATGAATTTCTTCGAAAGCTACTAGCGTCCCCATAAGTACCCCCTTATTACCGCTAATATGGGACCTTGGAAAAAAGGCGGTCCAGGATCTAGCCTTTTTGCGTCCAGTTCTTTACTGGCACTGGTTGTGGACGACAGAAGAACACAGCATTATGCCCTTGGTCTAAAAGAGATAATGGTTAAGGACACGTCCCAAAGAATTCATTGGCTCAAGAACATCAAGTCGATATTTTCCAAGCTAGGAATAACTGACTTATGGGAGGACCCGGAAAACGCTCATTTTCCCTCCAAAAAACTACTAAAAGAAAAATATTGGGAGATGGTGATCTCCGAAGCAAGGTCAGAGGGCCTCTCCGCTCATCTAACTAGTTGTTTCATGGACATTAAGGCCCTACCGAAACTGGAACAATAATGGGATCATATTGGCAAACAACAGGATCGCAAGCTCTATTTCCAGCTTAGGGTAGGATCACTCCCAGTAAGATCTTTTACGGTTAAATGGGCAGATAAAAGTGGAATCGACAGATGCCCGAATTGCGAGGAGGAACAAGAGACAATTAGCCACTTTTTATTTTATGTCCCCTGTACAATGCCCCCAGATCGATGTGGATCAAGCCGTTATGTAAACTGATAGGGTTACACAGACATGCTGAGGCTCTGAGAATCTTAACTACAGACCCGACGCCTACAATTGCTGTTGCCGTGGGTAAATTCTTGAAATGGGCTTGGGTAATCTGCACAAAATACATAGCGGTAAAAATGTGAAGATTAAGCTGTACTTGTCCTTGCATTTATGGGCTAACCTTTGTGAATCTTTGTGCAATATTCCCCTGGATTCATGTATGTTTATGAAATTGTTTTTATACCCCTTTTAAACTGTAATTCGACATAGTCTACTCTAGTTTAATACTTAAAAAAAAATATTTATTGTATGGATTTTAACGTCTTTTTTATCTACATTTGTGTAATATATGTATGTATACTTTTATGACTTAATTATCGAATAAAGTTTGTGAAACGGAAACGGCCAGGTTGCGATTTGTCGCCTTTCTTAAAAACTGGTATTATAACTGCTCCCTGCCATGAATCTGCAACTGGAGCTCCCAGGGCCACAGCATTAGCAAGAAGCAAAATATACTTGCCCCAGCGCTCTTTATCATTAAGAAAAATGTCAGCAGGGACCCCATCTAATCCCGGTGCTCTACCACTTGCCACTGTGCCAAGGGACATTAGTACTTCCTCAATATTAAAAAAGGTGCCTTTATAAAAAACTGGCCTGGGATCTACTAGTGAATTGTCCAACTGATTACAGGCATATTGTAGTCCAAAATAATTCAGCCAGTCCTCCTGCGAAACATTGTTTTCAGGAGCTTCTGGTAGGCCCCCCCTGCCCCACTTTACAATGTTCCAGAATTTCCTAGAGTCTTTACTGTCACTGGCTTTCTTTGGGTCTTGCCAGTGCCGATCATCCCATAGCTTTTTGGCCCTTAATATAGACCTATTGTACTCCTTTCTGGCAGTGCGGATGTCTTCCATGTGCCTTACTTTGATAGCAGTGCCTAGGGCAAGTCTGGCATTCCTACATTCAGTGTTATACCATTTGTGCATTTTGGGGGTTGCGTCACTACTCCTTTTTACTGGCTTCAGAAAATGGTCCCTGATAGCCGAAAAGAGGTTATCGTGAAGTTTGGTTACTTCAATAAAACCATCTACTGATTTATTCAATCCCTCAAGGACCTGTATGGTTTTATCAGCCTTATCCCCAATGTTGTCGAAGGTCTGTTGATTCGCCATAACATGGACCCACGAAGATCATTTGAGAGCAGACTTGTAGGTAAACAATCTACTATTACATCCCTGACTGTCGCTTCCGTTTCCCACCATTTATGCATCACACACAGGGGATTGTGGTCATTTTCTATTCGCCCCCTGACCTCCATATCATCTACGAGTTTCCACAACTTCATATTACATAAGACATAGTCAATCCTACTGCTATATCGCCCGTTGTCAAAAGTATTAGCTACAATCTTGTCACTTGGAGTTCTCCCGTTTAGTGCCCTTAATCCCCTTTCACAACAAATCGCATTTAGACATATAACATCCTCAGTCCATCTAGCTACAGGTTTCAGATATAATTTGGGTACACCAGATTGCCTGTCTTCCTCATCCCCAGGATAATGATCGTGGGCAACCAGGGGTTCAAAGGTTAGGTTTAAGTCGCCAGCTAGGAGTATATTATTATCTGCAGAATTTATTTCTAAGAGCTGATCCAAATCCGCTATAACTTTAGACCTACCACCCTTATTTCCCCTAGCATAAATATTGTAAATATCCAACAAACCCAGAGAGCTCAAATTGACTCTAATGAGCTGGATATCATTACTTCTAGTGGATACCTCTTAAATCGTAAGTGCTAGACCCTAGCAGACCCAAATGACCAAACCTCCCATCGGTCGACCCTTCGGCCCTTTAATAGCCGGAACTAAATAATTTTGATAGCCCTGGACAAAATGAGGTTCACACAGCCAAGTCTCCTGGAAGATACATACATCAAAATCATTGATGAATGTTAACCATTCCGGAGAATCCAACCTGGAGCGTAAGCCAGCAATATTCCATGAAATTAGCTGACCCCCACCCAATACATTACTATTTCTTGGGTGTAAGGATACCTCAGTGGCTGGGGTTGTACATTGTTCCGTCACTGTATCTGCAGTCATTTCATCGGTTGAATGGATAACTAAAAGCGCCTCACTTTCCCCACTTGATCTTATGTTCCCAACCCGATGTTCGGCGACATCAGTATATATACTTCTAACCCGTACAACTTCCTTGGTCTTTTCTTCACTAGGGTCACCCCCTATATTACTTCTCGGTCCTAAGTTCAGGCCTGGTATGAATCAATCGTTGTTTTCAAGCCCAGAGTCATAGCTCTCTCCACGAGGGCTCTGTGCATGGAAAGAAAGGCCTTGAGGAAAAAAACACAACTTTCTTAGTTGGATTTGCGAATACGCTGGGGGGCTGGATCTAAACTCCAGGGCAAAAAGGTTTTCGGCAAGGGATACTGAAATTAATGTTAGCTCGATTACATCATATTCATCGAGTGGCAAACTTACTCCCATTGCCTTTATTATGTCTTCCCTGATCACTGAGCAACACCCTCTAACGTGCCGCAACCAGTGAATTGCATTATTAGTTAGGGAATCAACGCTTTCTCTGTGACCACTGGTCCCAACTAATTTAGGTACATTAGTCATGTAAATTTTATTGGGACTATAGTCATCATTTTTTGAATACACATCCCCCCTCCTACTAGAAGCGTTATTATCTAATAACACAGTTCAAGTGGGTGCCCTAGCTGTGATACTTCTTCCTCCTGTGTTAATAGTTTCTGATTTCTGGCCTTTTTTTATGTAAGTGCCCGTACTAGAGGATGCCCTAAATGAAGTGTTACTTCCTCCTGTGACTACAGTTCCGGGTTTCTGACCTTGTTTTGTATTGATGCCCGTAACAGATGATGTCTTAGATGTAATGTTACTTCCTCCCAAATTGGTAGTTCCAGGTTTCTGGCCATGTTTTATATAAGTACCCATTGGCCTTCTCACTGCAACTGATGCCCAGTCATTAGAACCTTAGGGGGCTGGATCAGAACTTTCCCTGACAGTTGAGACAGGCGCCAAAATTGAGCCTCCGCCATCATCCCCTTGCTGGACCTTCTTTGCGGGGCGGGGTCTCAAGGGGAAGGAGTTGATGATACTATTAGTGTCATTATTAGAAAGAGTATTATTGTTAGATAAGGTCCCCGACCCCTCGTTGAGGACACTACCAACCATAGATGTCAGATTTGCAATCAAGGACTTCATTGCCACAATTTCGTCACGCAGAAAGGTCACCAAACTTGTTAGCGAACTAACTTCTTCTAGTGCCAATTTCCCCCTCATGATATCAATGTCCGTCACTGAACTGGATAAAGATTTTGTCACAGGGGCAACACGAACCCCAGGTGTTTGTGGCACTTGAGTGACGGGGTTCATCATGAACAGCAACTAGTACCGCGGATCTGTTAGAACAAGGAATTAAAGAAGCCGAGTCAGTTAAAATAATATCTACAGCAGTGTTAGGAGGCCCATCCTGACCCTCTTCTAAAGGAGCCGCACCCGTTAAGTTAGCCAAGCTGCTACCATCTACAGTGCTTTTCTTAATCGCTCTGCGTTTAGCCCTAAACATATCTGGGATTACAGGCGTTTCTCCCCTAGTTACCAGCCCAGATAGATCTATGCTGTGCTTGCTATGACCGTTATCCTTAGTAGAATCATGGCAGGTCAAAAGAATCTCCTCACAATCGTCAACGAGGGTGCAGATTTGATCAATCACGCAGTTAGAAGCAGCGTGAGTAACCATGTTTTTCGTTTTCCTACCCTTCCTATGCTTCGGTAGGTTAACAAGAGCCGCTCCCCCCCTTCCATAGACTTCCGCTTCCCCATATCGCTGCGATATGCCAGTTGGTTACAGTTTCACAAGGTCAGCAAGGTCAGCAGGATTTAAAACTACAAGTGAGTCTTTAAGAGCAATATAGTCTTAGTTCTACCTGGATTGAAGTATCCACTGTCCTCTGAGGAATGGTAGGAGTTTTCCCAGATAGGCAACCCCGATTGTCAGTTGTAACAATGACCTGTCAAGATGATACAATTAAAGGAGGATGGCCCAGCCCATCCTTGGGGTGGCAGAGTGGGCTAAAGAACGGTGATGGATTAAACCCAGATCTTTTGAGTGGGTGTGAGTGTTTGATTGATTCAAATGCTCCGTCCATCACCACCCCCTTTTGTACCGCTTTTGGCCGCCATAAGTGTGGCAGGGTATGCACAGACCTGAGTCCCTTGCTCACTTTGCCACTGGATTCAAGCAAGCTGGGCTGAAGACTGCTGGAATGCCAGAAACCGGTCCTCGGAAGCTTGTTTCCGGTCCAGGGAAGACATGGCTTGGCAGTTCGGGCTGGACTGTTCCCATGAGGCACAGGGTCAGACTGATTTGCATATAGCCATGTCTGAACTGGGGTGGCAGAGTGGGTTAAAGAACGGTGATGGATTAAACCCAGATCTTTTGCGTGGGTGATGAAGAACTGTAATCTTCATTCTCAGGGAATACTTACTAATAGAAAGAAGAACTTGGCACAGAAGCTGAAATATGAAAAGACATCTTTATTAAACTTAATTAAGTGAGGCCACGTCACACAGAAGCCGTAGCAACTGAATGAGGTAGTCTAAAGAGTACAGAGCACAGAGGTCTTTTATATGCTTAGGGTTACAAACTCAGCATAAAAGAAAGGGGCAGTCCTAGCTTTTGCGAGCATGCAAAATGCCTAATATGGACATACAATATCTGCTAAATATTAGAAAATAGGAAAACATTTAGAACAAGGCATCATGTAACCAGAACATCCCCCTTGAGTCGTGCTTTTGCCCAACCCCACAAGTCAATCATTGACAGCACCTACAGGTCATTCAGTAATGGCAGAACATGTTTGCGTGCTTCAAAGGAAAAGGTTGTGGAATAGGAAAACACAGGGAGAGAATAGCGAAGGCCAAAAGATAGGATACAGCACGAGAAGAATGCCAAAAGCTAGCAGATAGTTGATACAGGGATTAGGTGGTCCAGACAAGAATTAGTTAGGCCAGCTGGTGTCTGAGATGAGTTACAAAACAAGGACAGAGGGGGTTTTCAACACATTGCAGTCAAAAAGGCAGAGACACTTCGTGAATCATGCAGCCTGTGTAAAGGCAAACCAAAATGGAGTTTGAATGTAAATTGACATCAAAATTAAGGAACCTCAGACCATCCTTATGCCATTACACAGGCAAATCCTAATTCCTTGCTTAGGCGAGCATTCTACTCATTTCATAAAAACAGATATATGTAAGCTATCAGCAGGAATACAAAAAGAACAAAACATTCAACATTTAGATATCAGAAGAAAGTAATGACCACTATTACAAACAGGATTACTATTGTTTTTACAACCCTAGGCAAAAGCAAATCCTAAAATTATCTAGTAACATGTTTAGGGCTGCTATGTATTTCAGAAATGTATTATGTACTCAGGTGAAACAGTGGCGATCCTTATCAATGCTCGTAGATGAAAAGGGATACTCTTTCACAGGGAATTGACTTTATTCTGCTTTTACTAAACAGAATACTACTCTAAAACAATGCCAGCAAAACAATAAAAATCAGTCTCCTAACACCTATTTTATACCATTGCATGGGAAATACCCAGAGTCCGTCCAAGCCTCTCTGGCATTCTTCTATTGTCCATCAAATCTTCTTTTGTTGTTTTCTTCCGCATGGGGCTCTTCATTCAGGCCTTTCGTGTAAATGGTGCTTCTCAGTATCCGTTGGAGTGCCCTCCTGGCAAACACTCATAGTTCATTCAAAAGTCTCAATGTCTCAAGACAGTGTACCAATATCTCTCCTCTGCGGCCGGCACTACAGATAGTGTGCTCTCCTTCGATCAAGGGCACAGATGCTTTTATGCAGACCCGGGTCTACATTCTCAGGCTCCAACACTCATTACTCTGTGTCAGAGAACGCTCAGGCTGCTCTTTCATGGGCTCCATAATGTAAAGCCTTTTGCCAATCTCGAATCCTACGGTGCACTGCACTGCCTTTGGAGCAAAAGAAAAGGGGGTGTGTGGCCAAAACTCAGGCCAAGGGGCTCAAGGGACTGCACACTGTCAGAGGTTACCAGCACATGACAGGTGGAAAACTGAAGCCTCAATTATTTCGCTCTTTTGCACTGAAACTCTGGTTCTGTGGCAAAACCAGCTCCTCCTTCTTTTTTTTGATGTTCAACGCCTTCTGATGAAGCAAGCACAATACTTTGGAGATATCATTGATGGCACGCTGGCGATCGCTGTCTGGGTACTGGGACTTTTCATCTGTTAGCTGTCACTAATGGGATTGTGGGTGAGTTCCGGAGGTTATTATGACTTAATCCCGCAGAACCTAGTGACGTAGGAAATGTGACACAGTTGTTAGTTTCCTTCAATTAAGTACAAAAACAGTTAATTGTATAACAATGGGACTGCAAGCAAGTGGCCTGCAATCTTCAAAGGAATGACCATACGCCATGGGACTATTGTTATCTAAAATACACTGTCATTCTCAAAGGTAATACAAAGAGAAAGGTAGTAGGCAAAACAGTGCCTCTAGCCTCTTTAATTGGGTTTCCATGTGAGAGTATATCCTCTACCATCTAAGGGTAGATAGCGACATGGGAATTCTATCTGAATTGATGTCCTCACACATGGTGGCATTGTCTAATGGGGCAAACACATTTTTTTCTCAATGATTACATATAGGTGTTCCCTAATTCCTTATCTACAACACCTCAAAAGAGAAATCGCATAATACATATTATCAGGGACATGTAGATACCTCCCTTTAATAATTGTGCATCAGGTGGACTATGCAATACAAAAGCTAAAGATCAAAATGTGGTAACAAAAGACAAAAACTAGAGATTCCTGGTATTTCCATGATTTGGAACACATCTAATCCACCAAAAATTAAAGCAGCAGAAAAAAGGAACTAAAAACCAAATTAGAATAGGCATTGAATTTGTCATATTCCCAAAAAAAAACGTAAGGTGCCTCCTATTGAGGTGGAAAACTTACCTTACTATAGTATTGAGTCAGTTACCTAGTCCATCACTACCCTGACAGTCAGACTGGAAAACATCAAAGTAGGCCTAAAGAAAATTCTTAAAAACCAGCCTGGTCATACAAAAGGGAATTATACATAATATGGGGGTTACTAGTACATTACTGCAGTCTGGAAGTGTAAACCTGAACAATACACCAACAATAATAAAAGCTGACTGGTGAAAGGGATATGGAAGAGAGAAATGGGACTAGGTCACAGCTAAAATCCCCAATAGCTAGGCACGATGCGACATCGGTCAGGGGAGAAAAAGAAAAATCTATAGGAAGAACAAGAAATTACTTGGGTGAACAAAAATCAAAAATAATTCAGAAATGTTAGCTCTACCCCTGGCCGCTAAACCATATACGGTAATCTCAGCTAATGTTCCAGTTCCTTCTTCAGGGAAAAATGAAACCTTGTTTCCTTTATAGTACAAAGCTATACACTACTTAGGAAGCAGAACAAAACTGACTAATGTAATATAGAAATTAGGTCACCATGTACAAGAGTCACAGATCTATAATTTATCCTTACGTCCAATCAGGATACATAAATCTAGGGCTGCCTGTTTCCTTAAGGAAAGGGGCAGTAACGTGACTAACAGCATGTGACACACTTTGTTCCTGTATATCTCTTTTTTTTAAATTTTTCTTCAAATACCATTATGGGCAAATTTGACATACACTGATGAAGTGTTGTCTGTCTATCTGTGAAATTTAGTGTCAGAGCAAATCTACCCAACTGTTGTGCAGGATACACATCGTCATGTATATCCCTTCACAACATAGGTAAACTTGTAATAGTATCAAAAGCAGCAGCATAAAACAAAAACATGCAAAAAAAACGTACAAAACGCACATGTCAAGCCATCAGATATACTTGCTGTATATCAAGCACAAAAAGCATAGACAAAACAATAACATATGTGAATGAGCGGTGACACACAACACCATGTCATGTACTTTATGTTACTGTTAACCTGTAGCCCAAAACCTAATATTGGGACTTGCTTAATTTGTCAGGTTTAAAATCCTTACCCTCCTTTTGACAGTAGATCACCAGTTAGTGGATATCTGCTGTCAAATACAACTTTCTAACACACAGGACCAGCAAGAACAATTCATGATAGGACCAAATATACAAACATAAAAAACACATGAACATTTCTTTCCAAAGGAGTTACGCAAAAACACATCTCCTTTCAACCAACCAAACTCACGTGTCTTGTCAGCCTTAAATCACCCAGAACAATCCATGAATGATCTGTAGGCAGAAGCAAAAAAAATACACAACACACAAAAGAGGAACATTTCTCATAACAAACGAATATCATTTATAACTTTTAATCAGAAGACAAAATATGATACATATTAACAAATACAAAAATACATTTCCATTACTTAACTGTTACCATCTTGTCAGTCAGCTTGCAACATCAAGTCACCTTAGTTTTACCTTTCTAAAAGTAAAATTGTTACACTGACACTCCATATTAATTTGGCACCTACAATTTAAAATGTGAAGAATAATTCTTAATTGGCAAATCGTTCTCACTTAGGCATGTAGCCTTCAAAACTTTTAGAAAAGGGCTGCATCTTATTTTCTGTCTAAGACTTAATGCAACACTTCGTTTTCTGTCAAATAAAAGCAACTAGCAGACATTATTTTTTTTAGAGCAGAGACACAAATGTATCCGTTCTGCAGAGCATTTAACATGATGTTGGGACTTTTAAAGAAACCTTCTTTATATTTTCCCTTTGGAATTAAGTTTTTTTAATTTTACTGATGTTCTTATGGAGAAACCAGAAACCCCACCTTTTAGAGGCCCGTTTAGCAAGGTTATTCTGCATTCCACAGAGACAAGGTCCTAATTTAAAAGGTCACAAATGTCAACATGACAGCCTCTTCCATTGTTTACAGGGAAACTAAAGATAGCATCTCAGCGCAACTTGAGCCTCTGCAGCTTTCCTAGCCCCCAGCTTCTGCTCATTGTGAGGCTGACAAAGACAGAAGGCCTTCCTGATTCCTCCTAACCTGCAATAATTCACTCTATTTTGAAAAATTATTTCTCCTTTTTAGGCGCTAAAAAAGTATCTCTATTCCCAGATTATTAAACAACATTTAAGGTAAATGATTCACAGAACCTAATAACACACATACCAGTTTTTAGAACAAATGCTTCTTGCAATGATACTAATTAAATGGATCTCACTGGGCCATTTAAAATCAAACCCAAATGGGGACAACCTGCAAATTTGTATTATACCTAAATGTATGCATTTACTAAAGCCTAAAGCACTTTAAAGCTATTAAAAATGGCAAGAATGCTGTTTTAAATGGTCTATTTTACCCAAATTTGACTTTGATATTAGGGGCACTTAAAAATAAAGATCCTACAATTGCATTACTTATTAATCATCCTCAGAATGTTCTTTACAAATTGCAGAGATTGGACATTAGACATATCTCATGTAAATCCTTAGAAAAATTAGTTTTTTACGCCTGCGCTAAGTAAACATTCCATATGGGAATGTCCTCATTATGCAGGAAAGCACAACTTAAATTAAATTATAATGCTAGGAGGTCACAGTATGAGCATTAAGCTTCATTAATAGTAAAAAACGAATTTTGTAGCACTTATTTTTAATAAATATTTTGCTTAATTAATAAATATTTATAAATAACCCAATCATTTTTGATAATTCCACATATTAGGGTTCTGCAATTCCTAGAATCTGACTTCATTTTTGCTTTGTGCCACGTAGGCCTGCAAAGATAGCCTGACGAACAAGGTGGCCTGGCCTCCCCAGGTCATGTACACATTAACCAGATTTACTCTGAAATAAACTGTAAGAAACTGACCTCTTCACCCGAAACTGACCTCGCAAAGCCAACTTCCCTGATTGATCTTTATCTGAGATTGCAATCAATGTTCAAGACATCGTTAACTTTTTAGTTTTCTTGCACTTGCCTTTTCTTGTTTCAGCATCTGTTACTGTTTCTTTCTTCTTAAATGTTTCTTCATTACATGGGTTAATTATTTTTTAGCAACAAAGCCAAGAATATGCTTACAGAAATGCTTAAAGAGAGGAAAACCCTTAATTGAAATTTCTTCCTATAATACAAAATAAGGCACCTTAGTTTTGGAACCTTTTTAAAACGACATTCTGAAATGCAAAAATTCACCCGTGCAACTGAGGGCAAAGTCCTGGCTGAATAAATATTCCTATTTATTTAGCGTATCTCTCAATGTTTGTAACATAAGCACGGTGGCTGTCTATTTAAAACTAAAACTAAGACATTTCAAGTTTCAAAATGCGTGTGCAATACAGCAAGGTCCAATGTATTCACATGATGTTTTTGCCTGTTAATATCTAATACAATGTATCTAAGAAAAATGCTGTAAGTTTATTTATTTTTCGCAAAACACCCAATTTCGTTTTTGGGGGCTTTTTTATTCCTAGTGAATGTGGATTTACATTTTAGTTTTTAAGCATTTAGACATTTTGCTTAATAGACTGAAAACATCAAAAAAAAAACACAAGCACACATTTGAGCTCATTTCAGACATAAACAGAAAGGGGTCAAACACTCAGAACACACAATACGGCGCGCTTTAGCCATGCATTTCATAAATAGCGCCATCGCAATGTACTCACAGAAATTGCACTAATGGGAAAATCACATAGAAATTTAAACACACATTTAACCCACATATCAAAACTCAGGACAGAAATAAAGGACAGCCCACAGACTGTACTTAAACCAAACCATTTGTAAATACTAGTTGTAAGTCATATTTACAAGAAACGCTTCTCAATTGTGTTCCAAAAGACTGCAAAAACAGCCCAACAGACTGATGTATGTCAAAGAAGCGAAAATACACTCAATTCACTAGCTTTAGCTGGCAGAACTCCAAAAATCGCTCTGCATAACTTCATTCATAAAATTGCACAGCACAAAGGATCCTTGTATGTATTATGTCCATATTTTAATTCCCTGGGGATACAAAATCACCAAGGAAGAAATATGTTTGTAAATCTAAACCTATTTAGATATTCCCTTTAGGGGAAGCCAGCTAATCCAAACGTATACAAAGTTGGCCAACACAAAGCTTCAAATTTGCTAAGATCAGGCATCTTATAGCTCACTAATCTAGCTTCAAACTTCAAGGGATTATCTATAACGATAGTCTCGCAATTATACGAGCCCCTCGGCTTTGGTAATTGCAATAACCAAATCAAAGACCCAAAGAACCAAAAACTAAGGACTCAAAGAACCAAAAACAAAGGACTGGGAGCGACCCACTTATACTTAACTCTTACTTTTACTAATCAAAAGGTTATCCAAATTCTAACTGCCAAGTCCTAAATGACCTAACGGTCTCTTTTAGAACACTCACGCCAAAAAAAGGTTCTCAGTCAGGAGTGACATCATGTGGAGGATCAAAATCAGGAAGAGCAGAAATATACTGGGCTGCAGAGACGAAGAATCTCCAGAATCCCTGTGCACAGAGTACCTTCTTAGTAGAATCCTGTTCTGTCCTCCTTAGTAGATTTCAGTCTTCTGACAAGATCACTCCCACAGAAAGTCACTTCTCTGATGAAGCCCGCGTTGGTTGCGCCATCTGAAGAACTGTAATCTTCATTCTCAGGGAATACTTACTGATAGAAAGAAGAACTTGGCACATAAGCCGAAACATGAAAAGACATCTTTATTAAACTTAATTAAGTGAGGCCACGTCACACAGAAGCCGTAGCAACTGAATGAGGTAGTCTAAAGAGTACAGAGCACAGAGGTCTTTTATATGCTTAGGGTTACAAACTCAGCATAAAAGAAAGGGGCAGTCCTAGCTTTTGCAAGCATGCAAAATGCCTAACATGGACATACAAGATCTGCTAAATATTAGAAAATAGGAAAACATTTAGAACAAGGCATCATGTAACCAGAACATCCCCCTTGAGTTGTGCTTTTGCCCAACCCCACAAGTCAATCATTGATAGCACCTACAGGTCATTAAGTAATGGCAGAACATGCTTGCGTGCTTCAAAGGAAAAGGTTGTGGAATAGGAAAACACAGGGAGAGAATAGCGAAGGCCAAAAGATAGGATACAGCACGAGAAGAATGCCAAAAGCTAGCAGATAGTTGATACAGGGATTAGGTGGTCCAGACAAGAATTAGTTAGGCCAGCTGGTGTCTGAGATGAGTTACAAAACAAGGACAGAGAGGGTTTTCAACACATTGCAGTCAAAAAGGCAGAGACACTTCGTTAATCATGCAGCCTGTGTAAAGGCAACACAAAATGAAGTTTGAATGTAAATTGAAATCAAAATTAAGGAACCTCAGTGTGAGTGTTTGATTAATTCAGATGCTCCGTCCATCACCACCCCCTTTTGTACCGCTTTTAGCCGCCATAAGTGTGGCAGGGTATGCTCAGACATGAGTCCCTTGCTCACTTTGCCACTGGAACTAAGCAAGCCGGGCTGAAGATGGCTTGAATGCCAGAAACCGGTCCTCGGAAGCTTGTTTCCGGTCCAGGGAAGACATGGCTTGGCAGTTCGGGCTGGACTGTTCCCATGAGGCACAGGGTCAGACTGATTTGCATATAGCCATGTCTGAACTGGGGTGGCAGAGTGGGCTAAAGAACGGTGATGGATTAAACCCAGATCTTTTGAGTGGGTGTGAGTGTTTGATTGATTCAGATGCTCCGTCCATCACCACCCCCTTTTGTACCGCTTTTGGCCACCATTAGTGTGGGAGGGTATGCTCAGACATGAGTCCCTTGCTCATTTTGCCACTGGATTCAAGCAAGCCTGGCTGAAGACGGCTGGAATGCCAGAAACCGGTCCTCGGAAGCTTGTTTCCGGTCCAAGGAAGACATGGCTTGGCAGTTCAGGCTGGACTGTTCCCATGAGGCACAGGGTCAGACTGATTTGCATATATCCATGTTTGAACTGGGGTGGCAGAGTGGGCTAAAGAACGGTGATGGATTAAACCCAGATCTTTTGAGTGGGTGTGAGTGTTTGATTGATTCAGATGCTCCGTCCATCACCACCCCCTTTTGTACCGCTTTTGGCCGCGACAAGTGTGGCAGGGTATGCTCAAACGTGAGTCCCTTGCTCACTTTGCCACTGGATTCAAGCAAGCTGGGCTGAAGACAGCTGGAATGCTAGAAACCGGTCCCCGGAAGCTTGTTTCCGGTCCAGGGAAGACATGGCTTGGCAGTTCGGGCTGGACTGTTCCCATGAGGCACAGGGTCAGACTGATTTGCATATAGCCATGTCTGAACTGGGGTGGCGGAGTGGGCTAAAGAACGGTGATGGATTAAACCCAAATCTTTTGAGTGGGTGTGAGTGTTTGATTTATTCAGATGCTCCGTCCATCACCACCCCCTTTTGTACCGCTTTTAGCCGCCATAAGTGTGGCAGGGTATGCTCAGACATGAGTCCCTTGCTCACTTTGCCACTGGAACTAAGCAAGCCGGGCTGAAGATGGCTTGAATGCCAGAAACCGGTCCTCGGAAGCTTGTTTCCGGTCCAGGGAAGACATGGCTTGGCAGTTCGGGCTGGACTGTTCCCATGAGGCACAGGGTCAGACTGATTTGCATATATCCATGTTTGAACTGGGGTGGCAGAGTGGGCTAAAGAACGGTGATGGATTAAACCCAGATCTTTTGAGTGGGTGTGAGTGTTTGATTGATTCAGATGCTCCGTCCATCACCACCCCCTTTTGTACCGCTTTTGGCCGCTATAAGTGTGGCAGGTTATGCTCAGACGTAAGTCCCTTGCTCACTTTGCCACTGGATTCAAGCAAGCCGGGCTGAAGACGGCTGGAAAGCCAGAAACCGGTCCTCGGAAGCTTGTTTCCGGTCCAGGGAAGACATGGCTTGGCAGTTCGGGCTGGACTGTTCCCATGAGGCACAGGGTCAGACTGATTTGCATATAGCCATGTCTGAACTGGGGTGGCAGAGTGGGCTAAAGAACGGTGATGGATTAAACCCAGATCTTTTGCGTGGGTGATGAAGAAGTGTAATCTTCATTCTCAGGGAATACTTACTAATAGAAAGAAGAACTTGGCACAGAAGCTGAAATATGAAAAGACATCTTTATTAAACTTAATTAAGTGAGGCCACGTCACAGAGAAGCCGTAGCAACTGAATGAGGTAGTCTAAAGAGTACAGAGCACAAAGGTCTTTTATATGCTTAGGGTTACAAACTCAGCATAAAAGAAAGGGGCAGTCCTAGCTTTTGCGAGCATGCAAAATGCCTAATATGGACATACAATATCTGCTAAATATTAGCAAATAGGAAAACATTTAGAACAAGGCATCATGTAACCAGAACATCCCCCTTGAGTCGTGCTTTTGCCCAACCCCACAAGTCAATCATTGACAGCACCTACAGGTCATTCAGTAATGGCAGAACATGTTTGCGTACTTCAAAGGAAAAGGTTGTGGAATAGGAAAACACAGGGAGCGAATAGCGAAAGCCAAAAGATAGGATACAGCACGAGAAGAATGCCAAAAGCTAGCAGATAGTTGATACAGGGATTAGGTGGTCCAGACAAGAATTAGTTAGGCCAGCTGGTGTCTGAGATGAGTTACAAAACAAGGACAGAGGGGGTTTTCAACACATTGCAGTCAAAAAGGCAGAGACACTTCGTGAATCATGCAGCTTGTGTAAAGGCAAACCAAAATGGAGTTTGAATGTAAATTGACATCAAAATTAAGGAACCTCAGACCATCCTTATGCCATTACACAGGCAAATCCTAATTCCTTGCTTAGGCGAGCATTCTACTCATTTCATAAAAACAGATATATGTAAGCTATCAGCAGGAATACAAAAAGAACAAAACATTCAACATTTAGATATCAGAAGAAAGTAATGACCACTATTACAAACAGGATTACCATTGTTTTTACAACCCTAGGCAAAAGCAAATCCTAAAATTATCTAGTAACATGTTTAGGGCTGCTATGTATTTCAGAAATGTATTATGTACTCAGGTGAAACAGTGGCGATCCTTATCAATGCTCTTAGATGAAAAGGGATACTCTTTCACAGGGAATTGACTTTATTCTGCTTTTACTAAACAGAATACTACTATAAAACAATGCCAGCAAAACAATAAAAATCAGTCTCCTAACACCCATTTTATACCATTGCATAGGAAATACCCAGAGTCCGTCCAAGCCTCTCTGGCATTCTTCTATTGTCCATCAAATCTTCTTTTGTTGTTTTCTTCCGCATGGGGCTCTTCATTCAGGCCTTTCATGTAAATGGTGCTTCTCAGTATCCGTTGGAGTGCCCTCCTGGCAAACACTCATAGTTCACTCGAAAGTCTCAATGTCTCAAGGCAGTGTACCAATATCTCTCCTCTGCGGCCGGCACTACAGATAGTGTGCTCTCCTTCGATCAAGGGCACAGATGCTTTTATGCAGACCCGGGTCTACATTCTCAGGCTCCAACACTCATTACTCTGTGTCAGAGAACGCTCAGGCTGCTCTTTCATGGGCTCCATAATGTAAAGCCTTTTGCCAATCTCGAATCCTACGGTGCACTGCACTTCCGTTGGAGCAAAGGAAAAGGGGGTGTGTGGCCAAAACTCAGGCCAAGGGGCTCAAGGGACTGCACACTGTCAGAGGTTACCAGCACATGACAGGTGGAAAACTGAAGCCTCAATTATTTCGCTCTTTTGCACTGAAACTCTGGTTCTGTGGCAAAACCAGCTCCTCCTTCTTTTTTTTGATGTTCAACGCCTTCTGATGAAGCAAGGACAATACTTTGGAGATATCATTGATGGCACGCTGTCGATCGCTGTCTGGGTACTGGGACTTTTCATCTGTTAACTGTCACTAATGGGATTGTGGGTGAGTTCCGGAGGTTATTATGACTTAATCCCGCAGAACCTAGTGACGTAGGAAATGTGACACAGTTGTTAGTTTCCTTCAATTAAGTACAAAAACAGTTCATTGTATAACAATGGGACTGCAAGCAAGTGGCCTGCAATCTTCAAAGGAATGGCCATACGCCATGGGACTATTGTTATCTAAAATACACTGTCATTCTCAAAGGCAATACAAAGAGAAAGGTAGTAGGCAAAACAGTGCCTCTAGCCTCTTTAATTGGGTTTCCATGTGAGAGTATATCCACTACCATCTAAAGGTAGATAGCGACATGGGAATTCTATCTGAATTGATGTCCTCACACATGGTGGCATTGTCTAATGGGGCAAACACATTTTTTTCTCTCAATGATTACATTTAGGTGTTCCCTAATTCCTTATCTACAACACCTCAAAAGAGAAATCGCATAATACATATTATCAGGGACATGTAGATACCTCCCTTTAATAATTGTGCATCAGGTGGACTATGCAATACAAAAGCTAAAGATCAAAATGTGGTAACAAAAGACAAAAACTAGAGATTCCTGGTATTTCCATGATTTGGAACACATCTAATCCACCAAAAATTAAAGCAGCAGAAAAAAGGAACTAAAAACCAAATTAGAATAGGCATTGAATTTGTCATATTCCAAAAAAAAAAACGTAAGGTGCCTCCAATTGAGGTGGAAAACTTACCTTACTATAGTATTGAGTCAGTTACCTAGTCCATCACTACCCTGACAGTCAGACTGGAAAACATCAAAGTAGGCCTAAAGAAAATTCTTAAAAACCAGCCTGGTCATACAAAAGGGAATTATACATAATATGGGGGTTACTAGTACATTACTGCAGTCTGGAAGTGTAAACCTGAACAATACACCAACAATAATAAAAGCTGACTGGTGAAAGGGATATGGAAGAGAGAAATGGGACTAGGTCACAGCTAAAATCCCCAATAGCTAGGCACGATGCGACATCGGTCAGGGGAGAAAAAGAAAAATCTATAGGAAGAACAAGAAATTACTTGGGTGAACAAAAATCAAAAATAATTCAGAAATGTTAGCTCTATCGCTGGCCACTAAACCATATACAGTAATCTCAGCTAATGTTCCAGTTCCTTCTTCAGGGAAAAATGAAACCTTGTTTCCTTTATAGTACAAAGCTATACACTACTTAGGAAGCAGAACAAAACTGACTAATGTAATATAGAAATTAGGTCACCATGTACAAGAGTCACAGATCTATAATTTATCCTTACGTCCAATCAGGATACATAAATCTAGGGCTGCCTGTTTCCTTAAGGGAAGGGGCAGTAACGTGACTAACAGCATGTGACACACTTTGTTCCTGTATATCTCTTTTTTTAAATTTTTCTTCAAATACCATTATGGCCAAATTTGACATACACTGATGAAGTGTTGTCTGTCTATCTGTGAAATTTAGTGTCAGAGCAAATCTACCCAACTGTTGTGCAGATTGTGCAGTGAAGTAGTGTGGCTCACTGGTTAGAGGCGGCAGACCCGAGAGCAGAGGACGGCCCGGGACCAGGGTTCGATTCCCGGCGCGGCAGGTTTCTGGACCAGGGTCAGCGGACTCGATAATTCTCTCGCCTCGGTGCCCACTCTGATCAGCGTTCACACTCGGCAACTCTGGGCATTAGCTTGCCTCATCTTCACTAACGGCCCCACCAGACCCCCGGGGATGCCTGGTCTCACCCTGGAGATACCCATTAAGGGACCATCTCTCAGGGAAGCCAGGAAGGGTTTTGCAGCGGTCAAAGTGCCTTGGGACCCTCCGGGTAAGTAGTGCGCTATATAAATGCCTATACATTTACATACACATACACATCGTCATGTATATCCCTTCGCAACATAGGTAAACTTGTAATAGTATCAAAAGCAGCAGCATAAAACAAAAACATGCAAAAAAAACGTACAAAACGCACATGTCAAGCCATCAGATATACTTGCTGTATATCAAGCACAAAAAGCATAGACAAAACAATAACATATGTGAATGAGCGGTGACACACAACACCATGTCATGTACTTTATGTTACTGTTAACCTGTAGCCCAAAACCCAATATTGGGACTTGCTTAATTTGTCAGGTTTAAAATCCTTACCCTCCTTTTGACAGTAGATCACCAGTTAGTGGATATCTGCTGTCAAATACAACTTTCTAACATACAGGACCAGTAAGAACAATTCATGATAGGACCAAATACACAAACATAAAAAACACATGAACATTCCTTTCCAAAGGAGTTACGCAAAAACACATCTCCTTTCAACCAACCAAACTCACGTGTCTTGTCAGCCTTAAATCACCCAGAACAATCCATGAATGATCTATAGGCAGAAGCAAAAAAAATACACAACACACAAAAGAGGAACATTTCTCATAACAAACGAATATCATTTATAACTTTTAATCAGAAGATAAAATATGATACACATTAACAAATACAAAAATAAATTTCCATTACTTAACTGTTACCATCTTGTCAGTCAGCTTGCAACATCAAGTCACCTTAGTTTTACCTTTCTAAAAGTAAAATTGTTACACTGACACTATTAATTTGGCACCTACAATTTAAAATGTGAAGAATAATTCTTAATTGGCAAATCGTTCTCACTTAGGCATGTAGCCTTCAAAACTTTTAGAAAAGGGCTGCATCTTATTTTCTGTCTAAGACTTAATGCAACACTTCGTTTTCTGTCAAATAAAAGCAACTAGCAGACATTATTTTTTTTAGAGCAGAGACACAAATGTATCCGTTCTGCAGAGCATTTAACATAATGTTGGGACTTTTAAAGAAACCTTCTTTATATTTTCCCTTTGGAATTAAGTTTTTTTAATTTTACTGATGTTCTTATGGAGAAACTAGAAACCCCACCTTTTAGAGGCCCGTTTAGCAAGGTTATTCTGCATTCCACAGAGACAAGGCCCTAATTTAAAAGGTCACAAATGTCAACATGACAGCCTCTTCCATTGTTTACAGGGAAACTAAAGATAGCATCTCAGCGCAACTTGAGCCTCTGCTGCTTTCCTAGCCCCCAGCTTCTGCTCATTGTGAGGCTGACAAAGACAGAAGGCCTTCCTGATTCCTCCTAACCTGCAATAATTCACTCTATTTTGAAAAATGATTTCTCCTTTTTAGGCGCTAAAAAAGTATCTCTATTCCCAGATTATTAAACAACATTTAAGGTGAATGATTCACAGAACCTAATAACACACATACCAGTTTTTAGAACAAATGCTTCTTGCAATGATACTCATTAAATGGATCTCACTGGGCCATTTAAAATCAAACCCAAATGGGGACAACCTGCAAATTTGTATTATACCTAAATGTATGCATTTACTAAAGCCTAAAGCACTTTAAAGCTATTAAAAATGGCAAGAATGCTGTTTTAAATGGTCTATTTTACCCAAATTTGACTTTGATATTAGGGGCACTTAAAAATAAAGATCCTACAATTGCATTACTTATTAATCATCCTCAGAATGTTCTTTACAAATTGCAGAGATTGGACATTCGACATATCTCATGTAAATCCTTAGAAAAATTAGTTTTTTACGCCTGCGCTAAGTAAACATTCCATATGGGAATGTCCTCATTATGCAGGAAAGCACAACTTAAATTAAATTATAATGCTAGGAGGTCACAGTATGAGCATTAAGCTTCATTAATAGTAAAAAAAGAATTTTGTAGCACTTATTTTTAATAAATATTTTGCTTAATTAATAATTATTTATAATAAACCCAATCATTTTTGATAATTCCACATATTAGGGTTCTGTAATTCCTAGAATCTGACTTCATTTTTGCTTTGTGCCACGTAGGCCTGCAAAGATAGCCTGACGAACAAGGTGGCCTGGCCTCCCCAGGTCATGTACACATTAACCAGATTTACTCTGAAATAAACTGTAAGAAACTGACCTCTTCACCCGAAACTGACCTCGCAAAGCCAACTTCCCTGATTGATCTTTATCTGAGATTGCAATCAATGTTCAAGACATCGTTAACTTTTTAGTTTCCTTGCACTTGCCTTTTCTTGTTTCAGCATCTGTTACTGTTTCTTTCTTTTTAAATGTTTCTTCATTACATAGGTTAATTATTTTTTAGCAACAAAGCCAAGAATATGCTTACAGAAATGCTTAAAGAGAGGAAAACCCTTAATTGAAATTTCTTCCTATAATACAAAATAAGGAACCTTAGTTTTGGAACCTTTTTAAAACGACATTCTGAAATGCAAAAATTCACCCGTGCAACCGAGGGCAAAGTCCTGGCTGAATAAATATTCCTATTTATTTAGCTTGTCTCCCAATGTTTGTAACATAAGCACGGTGGCTGTCTATTTAAAACTAAAACTAAGACATTTCAAGTTTCAAAATGTGTGTGCAATACAGCAAGGTCCAATGTATTCAGATGATGTTTTTGCCTGTTAATATCTAATACAATGTATCTAAGAAAAATGCTGTAAGTTTATTTATTTTTCGCAAAACACCCAATTTCGTTTTTGGGGGCTCTTTTATTCCTAGTGAATGTGGATTTACATTTTAGTTTTTAAGCATTTAGACATTTTGCTTAATAGACTGAAAACATCAAAAAGAAACACAAACACACATTTAAGCTCATTTCAGACATAAACAGTAAGGGGTCAAACACTCAGAACACACAATACGGCGCGCTTTAGCCATGCATTTCATAAATAGCGCCATCGCAATGTACTTACAGAAGTTGCACTAATGGGAAAATCACATAGAAATTTAAACACACATTTAACCCACATATCAAAACTCAGGACAGAAATAAAGGACAGCCCACAGACTGTACTTAAACCAAACCATTTGTAAATACTAGTTGTAAGTCATATTTACAAGAACCGCTTCTCAATTGTGTTCAAAAAGACTGCAAAAACAGCCCAACAGACTGATGTATGTCAAAGAAGCGAAAATACACTCAATTCAGTAGCTTTAGCTGGCAGAACACCAAAAATCGCTCTGCATAACTTCATTCATAAAATTGCACAGCACAAAGGATCCTTGTATGTATTATGTCCATATTTTAATTCCCTGGGGATACAAAATCACCAAGGAAGAAATATGTTTTTAAATCTAAACCTATTTAGATATTCCCTTTAGGGGAAGCCAGCTAATCCAAACGTATACAAAGTTGGCCAACACAAAGCTTCAAATTTGCTAAGATCAGGCATCTTATAGCTCACTAATCTAGCTTCAAACTTCAAGGGATTATCTATAACGATAGTCTCGCAATTATACGAGCCCCTCGGCTTCGGTAATTGCAATGACCAAATCAAAGACCCAAAGAACCAAAAACTAAGGACTCAAAGAACCAAAAACAAAGGACTGGGAGCGACCCACTTATACTTAACTCTTACTTTTACTAATCAAAAGGTTATCCAAATTCTAACTGCCAAGTCCTAAATGACTTAACGGTCTCTTTTAGAACACTCACTCCAAAAAAAGGTTCTCAGTCAGGAGTGACATCATGTGGAGGATCAAAATCAGGAAGAGCAGAAATATACTGGGCTGCAGAGATGAAGAATCTCCAGAATCCCTGTGCACAGAGTACCTTCTTAGTAGAATCCTGTTCTGTCCTCCTTAGTAGATTTCAGTCTTCTGACAAGATCACTCCCACAGAAAGTCACTTCTCTGATGAAGCCCGCGTTGGCTGCGCCATCTGAAGAACTGTAATCTTCATTCTCAGGGAATACTTACTGATAGAAAGAAGAATTTGGCACATAAGCCGAAATATGAAAAGACATCTTTATTAAACTTAATTAAGTGAGGCCACGTCACACAGAAGCCGTAGCAACTGAATGAGGTAGTCTAAAGAGTACAGAGCACAGAGGTCTTTTATATGCTTAGGGTTACAAACTCAGCATAAAAGAAAGGGGCAGTCCTAGCTTTTGCAAGCATGCAAAATGCCTAATATGGACATACAAGATCTGCTAAATATTAGCAAATAGGAAAACATTTAGAACAAGGCATCATGTAACCAGAACATCCCCCTTGAGTTGTGCTTTTGCCCAACCCCACAAGTCAATCATTGACAGCACCTACAGGTCATTCAGTAATGGCAGAACATGCTTGCGTGCTTCAAAGGAAAAGGTTGTGGAATAGGAAAACACAGGGAGAGAATAGCGAAGGCCAAAAGATAGGATACAGCACGAGAAGAATGCCAAAAGCTAGCAGATAGTTGATACAGGGATTAGATGGTCCAGACAAGAATTAATTAGGCCAGCTGGTGTCTGAGATGAGTTACAAAACAATGACAGAGAGGGTTTCCAACACATTGCAGTCAAAAAGGCAGAGACACTTCGTGAATCATGCAGCCTGTGTAAAGGCAACACAAAATGAAGTTTGAATGTAAATTGAAATCAAAATTAAGGAACCTTAGTGTGAGTGTTTAATTAATTCAGATGCTCCGTCCATCACCACCCCCTTTTGTACCGCTTTTAGCCGCCATAAGTGTGGCAGGGTATGCTCAGACATGAGTCCCTTGCTCACTTTGCCACTGGAACTAAGCAAGCCGGGCTGAAGATGTTTGGAATGCCAGAAACCGGTCCTCGGAAGCTTGTTTCCGGTCCAGGGAAGACATGGCTTGGCAGTTCGGGCTGGACTGTTCCCATGAGGCACAGGGTCAGACTGATTTGCATATAGCCATGTCTGAAGTGGGGTGGCAGAGTGGGCTAAAGAACGCTGATGGATTAAACCCAGATCTTTTGAGTGGGTGTGAGTGTTTGATTGATTCAGATGCTCCGTCCATCACCACCCCCTTTTGTACCGCTTTTGGCCGCCATTAGTGTGGGAGGGTATGCTCAGACGTGAGTCCCTTGCTCACTTTGCCACTGGATTCAAGCAAGCCTGGCTGAAGACGGCTGGAATGCCAGAAACCGGTCCTCGGAAGCTTGTTTCTGGTCCAAGGAAGACATGGCTTGGCAGTTCGGGCTGGACTGTTCCCATGAGGCACAGGGTCAGACTGATTTGCATATATCCATGTCTGAACTGGGGTGGCAGAGTGGGCTAAAGAACGGTGATGGATTAAACCCAGATCTTTTGAGTGGGTGTGAGTGTTTGATTGATTCAGATGCTCCGTCCATCACCACCCCCTTTTGTACCGCTTTTGGCCGCGACAAGTGTGGCAGGGTATGCTCAAACGTGAGCCCCTTGCTCACTTTGCCACTGGATTCAAGCAAGCTGGGCTGAAGACAGCTGGAATGCCAGAAACCGGTCCCCGGAAGCTTGTTTCCGGTCCAGGGAAGACATGGCTTGGCAGTTCGGGCTGGACTGTTCCCATGAGGCACAGGGTCAGACTGATTTGCATATAGCCATGTCTGAACTGGGGTGGCAGAGTGGGCTAAAGAACGGTGATGGATTAAACCCAAATCTTTTGAGTGGGTGTGAGTGTTTGATTGATTCAGATGCTCCGTCCATCACCACCCCCTTTTGTACCGGTTTTGGCCGCGACAAGTGTGGCAGGGTATGCTCAGACGTGAGTCCCTTGCTCACTTTGCCACTGGATTCAAGCAAGCTGGGCTGAAGACAGCTGGAATGCCAGAAACCGGTCCCCAGAAGCTTGTTTCCGGTCCAGGGAAGACATGGCTTGGCAGTTTGGGCTGGACTGTTCCCATGAGGCACAGGGTCAGACTGATTTGCATATAGCCATGTCTGAACTGGGGTGGCAGAGTAGGCTAAAGAACGGTGATGGATTAAACCCAAATCTTTTGAGTGGATGTGAGTGTTTGATTTATTCAGATGCTCCGTCCATCACCACCCCCTTTTGTACCGCTTTTGGCCGCTATAAGTGTGGCAGGTTATGCTCAGAGGTGAGTCCCTTGCTCACTTTGCCACTGGATTCAAGCAAGCCGGGCTGAAGACGGCTGGAAAGCCAGAAACCGGTCCTCGGAAGCTTATTTCCGGTCCAGGGAAGACATGGCTAGGCAGTTCGGGCTGGACTGTTCCCATGAGGCACAGGGTCAGACTGATTTGCATATATCCATGTCTGAACTGGGGTGGCAGAGTGGGCTTAAGAACGGTGATGGATTAAACCCAGATCTTTTGAGTGGGTGTGAGTGTTTGATTGATTCAGATGCTCCGTCCATCACCACCCCTTTTGTACCGCCCCAGCCCAGCCTTGGACAGCCCTGGACGGCCCCAGATGGCCCACCCTTTGCCCGGGCTTAGCCCGACGCAACCCAGTTGCGATCCCGCAACGCGGGGGTAACCGGGAATTTGAGCGCCTCCTGGCGCGGGTGAAGGCGGCTTCCAGCCGCAAAGGCTGCTGGATCTTGAAGTCCCTAGGCAGGTAGGTCTCCCCCCCCCCCCACACTGTGACCGCGCTCGATTGTGCACTGGCAGTAGCAGCACAGCAGGCTCGAAAATGGGCTCCAAAGCACGTCCCAACAGCAAGCGGCGCAGTGTCTCCAGGCAAGGTAAGGCCCCAAACACTTTTAAATGTGAGACCTATTTCATTGCAAAGAAGTGGCTGCATTTGCCCTGTGATGCTTAGAAAGTAAATGTAAATGTGCAGTATTTGTAAAGCGCAAACAATTACCTGAGGGGGTCAAGGTGATGAGGGCCATGTAGAAGATTAAGAGAGCTATTTCCCAGAGTCACTTGGTGCTGGGCTGATCTGCCGCTGGTGCCGGAATCGAACCGAGAGCCCCGGGGTTCCGGAGTCAGCTGCCCTGGCCGCTGCACCACAACTCTTTAGCATGGCGTGCTAAATGTTGCAGGAAATCACGTCTTGCCAGCAGTACCAGAAACTCATTAAAGAAAATAGTGCTTACACACTAAATAAACATGCTGTGTAACAACAGAAGTAAAAGGACTAGTCCTCATGCAAGGTTAGAAATGAAATCAAGGCGGAACTAAGGAGGGACTAACAAGCCTAATAACGAATCAGAAGCCAGCATTTACAAAGGATAATGACACAAGCTAATGAAAAATATGGGCGGAGCTTTAAGTCCCTACCTGAATACTGCATGCCTCGCAGAGCAGCGCAAGCACTACCCAGGCTCGACCTAAAAACTATGTGCAGGTTGCAGACCTGTTCTCATATCACTTTAGTGCACAAAAGGAAGAATATTTTGTGCAGTGTAATTAGTTATACATACATAGTTGCTTTGCTCCACTTGTACATCACTCAGTTTCACGCCTAAATCATTGAAATGCCATACATAATCATCCTGAAAACAGAGAAATGTCACACATGATCACAATGAAAACTTGGCAGCTATACACATCATCCATTTTCTTCTTGCTGTTTTCATTAAATAGAGATGAATTGTGAATATTTTTCATCCATTATCTTTTTGCGTTTTTAGGTCTCGCAAAGCGACCTATTGCAACCAAACCACAAAGCTGACTTTTTACGTCCGGATTTGTAGAAGTGCACATGGTCGTGAACGCGCTTCTATCCCCCTGCCTTGCTCTTCAAAGGCTCCCCTTACCATTTGCTTGATGGCCGTGACTCGCATTTCTGCCCAGCCATCTGTTCCACAGCCTTACTCGGATTTCTCCTCCCCCTCCCCAGCCAGCTTCCCCCAGGCCGTGTTCCCTCCCACCTTTCCTCCTCTGTCCCTCTCTTGCATGTAATATATATGAGACAAGTTTGATGCTTTTGTTAATTTTAATTATTTAGCTTTACTGCGCGCAAACATGCAAACACGTCTCGGCAGGGACACTCACCATCCTGTGATTTTTGGCAAATCACGCAATCTCCATGTGCCTAGAAATGAATGTGTACCTCTGAAATACAACTGCCTGGTGCTCATGAAAAGTGCTCTGATATATTCGGGTCGAGCTCTTCCTGCCTTTCACTCGCGGAAACAGGCACACCAAACTCAAACAGCCCACAGACTCTCTCTCCCATCCCCCACACTCCCAGTCTCTCTTCTATTCACGCACGGCAACACGCACACCATAGCTTCTCTCTCATTCATCTGCACGTTCTCCCCCCCCTCCCAGACTCTCTCCCATTCACGCACGGCAGCACGCACACCATAGCTTCTCTCTCATTCATCTGCACGTTCTCCCACCCCCCTTCGACTTTTATGCCCGCTTTTCTCTCAAAACATTTTAAAACACAACCAACAGCCCCCAGACTCTTTCACATTCACGCACACCATCTGCTTCTTCCTTCTACCCTCTCTAAGGTCCAGTGCGCACCTTTTGCTGAACCCACCCCCTTCCTCTGTAGCACGACAACATTCAGACGTGCACTCTTTCCAAGCACACCACTTCCTGCCTTTCAACTCGCGGCAACACGCACTTCTCTCACATTCATCTGCCCGTTCCCCCCCTTCTCTAGCATGACAACATTCAGCTGTAGTAAAATCTCAAAACATTTTAAAACACAACCAACAGCCCCCAGACTCTTTCACATTCACGCACACCATCTGCTTCTTCCTTCTACCATCTCTAAGGTCCAGCGTGCGCCTTTTGCTGAACCCACCCCCTTCCTCTGTAGCACGACAACATTCAGACGTGCACTCTTTCCAAGCATACCACTACCTGCCTTTCAACTCGCGGCAACACGCACACACACTTCTCTCACATTCATTTGCCCGTCCCCCCCCATAGCTTCTCTCTCATTCATCTGCACGTTCTCCCACCCCCCCTTCTACTTTTATGCCCGCTTTTCTCTCAAAACATTTTAAAACACAACCAACAGCCCCCAGACTCTTTCACATTCACGCATACCATCTGCTTCTGCCTTCTACCCTCTCTAAGGTCCAGCGCGTGCCTTTTGCTGAACCCACCCCCTTCCTCTGTAGCACGTCAACATTCAGACGTGCACTCTTTCCAAGCATACCACTTCCTGCCTTTCAACTCTCGGCAACACGCACACGCACTTCTCTGACATTCATCTGCCCGTTCCCCCCCCCCCTTCTCTAGCACGACAACATTCAGCTGTAGTAAAATCTCAAAACATTTTAAAACACAACCAACAGCCCCCAGACTCTTTCACATTCACGCACACCATCTGCTTCTTCCTTCTACCCTCTCTAAGGTCCAGCGCGTGCCTTTTGCTGAACCCACCCCCTTCCTCTGTGGCACGACAACATTCAGACGTGCACTCTTTCCAAGCATACCACTTCCTGCCTTTCAACTCGCAGCAACACGCACACGCACTTCTCTCACATTCATCTGCCCGTTCCCCCCGCCCCCCTTCTCTAGCACGACAACATTCAGCTGTAGTAATTAAGAATGGTAAAATTAGCAAAGCACCAAAAGACAATTTTTTTATGAATTTCCTTTGTTTTCCAACACTTTACATTATCTAACAATTCGAAAACATGGAGAATTTCTCTTTTTTGAAAATTTTAGGAGATACTTACTTAGGGAAAAAATACAAGGATACTGCAGTTGGTTAATCTCAGTTGTAAAGATTCTAATCTGTTGTCGGACATCTGACGTGAAATGTAAATGTGGTGCGAAAATGCAGACCACTGCCTCTCTCACATCCAGCTGCACGTTCTTCTACTCCCCACACCCCCTCCCTCTCATGCGCGCTCTACGCTCTCCTTTTTTTTTTCTCGAAACTCAAGTGAGGCCACAGACTTGCTACATAACTTGCGTACTATTTCTTAATTTTAAAGTGACAGAAGACTTACTCACTCTGGCCTCTGCAACACAACCACAGTACCAACACAGCCTAATTCACCACCAGCACAAACCACTAATAACTGCTTTTGAATTTGATGAAAAATAAAAACATATGCGTGCTATTCTTTTCGGTGATACAAGTCGACATTTAATCCAAATATGTGCTACAAGTCAGACAAGTACAAAGTGTGGCGTAAGACTTTTATTTTGCAGTTTCGGCCAGTGCACATAAATATATGAAACAAGTTTCATGCTTTAACGCAAACACGCAGACCACAGCCTATCTCTCTCAGATGCATGTTCGTCCATTCAACCCCCCTTCCTCTCATCTCTCATGCACGCTCTTGGAGCTCCATTTTTTTTATCAAACTCCATTACACAGGCCACACACACCACCAGACATCAGTGCACGCTTTCATCAGGCATACACACACACACCACCAGCCATCAGTGCACGATTTCATCTAGCGTACACACACACAACCAGCCATCATTGCACACTTGCAACAGGCACACACACATCACCAGCCATCAGTGCACAATTTTACCCGGCACACACAGATACACCACCAGCCATCACTGCACATTTTGCAAAGAATGGAGGCCAACACACTATGGCAAAAGAGTCATTTCTCACAAACAACATTACTCAAGCCACAGAATTGCTCCATAACTTCTGTGCTAATAAAAAATTTGGAAGTGACATACGACTTTATCACTATGGCCTCTGCACCACAACATCTCTCTGTCTTATTCCACCCCACACCCCTCACTCTCATGCACGCTCTTCGCTCTCCAGTGTTTTTGTTTTATATTAAACCCCATTACTCAAGCCACATACTTGATCCACTACTTGCGGACAAACTTTTCATGTGATACAAGTCACAACATAAGTACAAAGTGTGGCGCACGGATTGGATTTGGCTGTATCCGTCATTGCATCACAAGTCACAACATAAGTAAAAGTGTGGGGCCCAAATTGGATTTGGCTGTATCCGTCATTGCATCTAAATATATGAGACAAGTTTGATGTTTTGTTTAATGTAAATTATTTTTTATTTTATTTCTACTGCGCGCAAACACGCCGACTACAGCCCCTCTGTCACTTAGCTGCACGTTCTTTATCCCCCCCCCCCTCACTCTCAAGCACGCTCTTCACACTATTCTCTGGACCATCAGTTTTTTGTATTTTTTTCGAGGGACTGGGGGCGCCGTCTGTGGACGATACCACACCAGGATACCAAAGTGCTTTAAGCACAGCCATAAAGATTCTTATCTGTTGGCTGACATCCCCTGTGAAATGCAAATCGGAGCTAAAGGAAACAAAACGAAACAACGGACCATCCACAGTCACATTATAAGTAGCAAGTGTGGCGCACGGCTGGTAGTTTGCTGTTTTCGGTATTGCATATCGATATATGTACAAGTTACATGCTTTTGGGAGTTTTCATTTACTGAAAGCAAACACACAGATGACAGCCTATCCTACTTAGCTGCAACTTCGTCCATTCCACACCCCCCCTCCCTTTCATGCACGCTCTTCGCTCTCCAAACACAATACTCAGGCCACATACTCCTCGGTCTCCTTTTTTTTCTTATTTATCACAAAAAATATTCATCTGGCCACAGATTGCTCCAAAATGTTAGGGATAAACATGCTAACACGCACACCACAGCCTACCTATCACTCAGCTGCACGTTTGTCCAGTCCACCTCACCCCCTCCCTCTCAGGCACGGTCTTTGCTCGCCAACCACAAGACTCAGGCCACAGACTTCATTACTTGCGTGCTATTCTTTTCGGTGATACAAGTCGACATTTAATACAAAAATGTGATACAAGTCACACAAGTACAAAGTGTGGCGCAAAACTTTTATTTTGCAGTTTCGGTCATTGTATACAAATATATGAAACAGTTTTATGCTTTAACGCAAACACGCAGACCACAGCCTATCTCTCTCACATGCATGTTTGTCCATTCACCCCCCCCCCCTTCCTCTCATCTGTCATGCACGCTCTTGGAGCTCCATTTTTTTTTCTCAAACTACATTACTCAGGCCACACACACACACACCACCAGCCATCAGTACACACTTTCATCAGGCATACACACACACACACCACCAACCATCAGTGCACGATTTCATCAGGCATACACACACACCACCAGCCATCAGTGCACACTTTTTTTTTTTTTTAAACCTTTATTTGGAGATAGGCAAGAAACAGCAGCAGTGTAATCATGATACATACAGACGTAAAGTGACAGTGCAAAGTAGCAAAATGAACAGGCAGTTCAGAGTACGATTCAAGTGATACGACAGTGCATGCAGCAATGGACATAGCAAATGGCAGTTGTAAAAACCCATCACACAGTATATTCAAACGTAGCAGCAAATCCTGAGGGAGACAGAGGCAGCAAGTGTACAGTCTAGATGGAAGGGAAATATGCAGCATTCCAGTGGACGGCCCAACCCCCAAGCCTGACGCGGTACGCACAGGCTTATCCTCCAATCGCCATCGACTAGAGGTAACACAGCAGGCCACCAGCCCGTGAACAGCGACATCCCAGTGTTGCGTGTATACCCACCAACGCAGCAAAAGAGGAAGACAATCATCCCTGCAACCCACAGACAAGACCCACCTGAGGCCAGTGCAGCGCTGCAAACATCACGCTGGCTTCAACCAACTCCAACCCGGTCCTCACTTTCCGTCTCAGAGTCCTGCACCGCCCTGTTGAGGAGATACACCTGTAACGGGCTCCAAAAATCCCTGGGCCTACATCTCACCGGCATCAGCTCCGCATAAACATTATATTGGTCCTGGCAGTAAATGAGGTCACGTAGCCAATCCTTAAACCGCGGCACCCTGCCTCGTCCCCAACAGCAGGCCACTCTGCGTTTAGCTATCAGCAAGGCCACATCGGCAAATCTGCGGTGAGGGGCAGGCACCTCCTTGGTATATCCCAGTAGGAGGACCAAGGGGTCGAACAACACTCCATCCTCAGTCATAATCTGAAGAGCGGCATGGACCTGCATCCAATACTCCAGAACGTCCGCACATTGCCACGCCAGGTGCAGGAAGTCGGCCCCCTCCGCCCGGCACCGAAGACAACGATCATCCTCCGCCAGTCGAAACCGAAGTTTCCTCGCCGGGGTATAATAGAACCGTTGGACAAATTTATAATGTATAATTTTCAAACGGCAACTGGAGGATACGTTGGCAGTAACGCCACAGCAGTACTTCCACTGTTCATCAGTGATGGTGATGCCCAGCTCAGTGTCCCACTGCTCCCGAACCCGACTGGGCGGAACAACACGCTGCCGTCTAATGGCACCGTACAGTTTTGAGACCAAGTGACGACCATCAGAAACCAGGAGTACGTGGAGTGGGAGGGTCATCCCCGGTTCCGCAGGAAAATCCGGTAGCAATGCACGAAGGCCCTGCCTAAGACGAATATAATAAAACAACTCCAAAGGGGAGGTGTCGACAGCACCAAAAAACTGAGCCCGGGTACGGAAAGTGCCCTCATGAAAAAGGCCGCCCCATGTGAGGACCCCAAGCCTCTTACAGAGTCGCTGAAAACCCGTCTCCTGCAACAGAGAAAGAGCCGGGTGATAGACAAGAGGTAGCTCCGGTGAGTACAGAAAAGGAACACCCAGTAAGCGCGCCACACGTTTCCAAGCATCCACCGTACATGTCACCGTTGTCTGATGCGTGTCGACATCGGCCACATTGCCTAGCACCATCCCCTCAAGCGGAAGCGGATGGGCGACCCAGTGTTCAGCCGCCACTTGTGGCATAAACGGCGTGGGGCGCATCCAATGGTAAGCATAGTGAGTTTGAGCGCCGAGGTAATAAAGCTCAAAATCTGGGATGTCAAAGCCCCCATCGGCATAGGGTAACGTGAGGGTAGCCCACGCCACTCGTGGCTGTTTGCCCCCCCAGACTAACCTGATGAGCTCTGAACGAAGTCGACGAAAGAAGTAAGCCCCCGGGTGATACGGGATGTTTTGGAAAAGATACAAAAACCGGGGCAGAACCACCATTTTAATAAGGGACGCCCGACCAGCCATGGACAGAGGCAACGACATCCACCTCGTGACGTCATCCGCCAGCTTAGTGATAGCCACGCCATAATTAAGCCTAACAGTCTCCTCCCTGTCCAACGAGACAACAATACCGAGGTACCGCAATTCCGAATCGCACCATTCCAAAGGGAAATCAAGAGGGAATCGATGAACCGCCGCAGTGAGCGGGAAGAGTTGGGACTTCTGCCAGTTAATGTGTATCCCGGAGACGCCCCCAAAAGCAACCAGCTCCCGCAACAGAGCATTAAGATTCGCCTGTGGATCTTTTACATAAAGTGTGACATCGTCAGCGTATAAGGAGATGCCGACCTGGCGTTGAAGACAATTGAAGGCGCTTTGTTGGTGTCGCTGGGGCATCCCTGTCGGGTCCCTCTAGTAAGAGGAAACGGAGGGGAAAGGACACCATTCACTACCACCCTTGCCACCGGGTCGGTATACAACAGTTTGACCCAGGATATAAATATCCGGGGAAATCCCATCCGGCACAGGACATCAATAAGATAACCCCACTCCACGGAATCAAACGCCTTAGTGGCGTCTAGAAAAACGGCCGCCACCGGGATCTCAGGGGCAATAGTCGGGATGAGGGAAAACAAGGTACGCAGATTGTGAGAAGTCGCGCGACCAGGCACAAACCCAGATTGGTCAGGCAAAACAATGACGGGCATGAGCTCAGACAGCCTGACCGCAAGCACCTTCGCGAGTATCTTGACATCGCAATTAAGCAATGAAAGGGGCCTATAGGAACCAACATCCTGGGGATCTTTACCCGGCTTGAGTAAGGAGGTGATAGCGACCTCTCTCATAGAGCGTGGCAGTCGCCCCTCCTCAAGGGATTCCTCAAACACCTCGCGGAGAACAGGAGCCATAATATCCACGTAGCATTTATAGAATTCCGCAGGCAGACCATCCAAACCAGTAGCCTTCCCGTTATTTAGGGACATGATGGCCCCCCTGATCTCCTCCACCTCAAGGGGTCTACCCAAAAACGCCCTATGATCATCCGACAGCCAGCACAGTGCCAAATCATCCAGGAACCCGCCATAACTTGCCTCCCCCGACTGCTGTGTTGTGTATAATTGGGTGTAGTGGTGAACGAATGTCCGCTGTATCTCCGCAGTGTCCCTACAGTGAGAGCCATCCGGCAACACCAGTTCCAGCACGTCCGAGCTATACCTTTGATGTCTAGTAAGCGAGGCAAGCACCTGCCCAGGTCTCTCCCCCTCACAATATCTCCTCGCCGTCCAATACTTCCCCCTATGCTTAGCCTCCCTGGCAGCCTCTTCCTCATACTCCGACAGCTTAGTCCGAAATTGGCCCAAGAGGTCGGGATCTGAACCATCTTGCAATCGAAGCTCCAATTGTCGTAGATCACCCTCTAGGCCCTCGAGAGTCCGAACCAACAATTTCAGTATTCCACAACTCTTGGATATAGTGACCCCTCGGATCGTAACCTTAAAGCCCTCCCATATCACCTCCACACTATCAACAGACCCCTTGTTCCTCGGAAAGAAAGCCTCTACCTCCTCACCCAGCTCCGCCTTAAACACAGGGTCCAGTAGGGCCGCTGGAAAAAGTCTCCAGTGTGGGCGTGGCCTATGCAGCCCGGGCACAGAGAGCACAACCCGAACCGGGCAGTGGTCAGAGTATGTCCTAGCCAAATGTGCCACCTCGCGCAGACCATTCACCAGCCCTCTAGATAGAAAGACATAGTCCAGCCTCGCCCACGTGCGTGCGTGTGCAGTGTAATGCGTGCCCTCTCTAGTAGTCGGGTGGGTATACCTCCAGCTATCGATTAAGCCAGCCTCCTCTACAATGCCTTGCAAAACATCCCTTGCCTGCACATTGTACTGGGGGCAACCTTCCGACCTATCCATCACAGCCTGAACAGCAAAGTTGAAATCCCCCCCCCCCCACACAATATGGGAGGCCTCCACAGCAAGCACGTGGCCCCACAGTGTAAGGAAGAAAGCTGGCGTATCAATGTTAGGTGCATAGCAGTTGACAAAGAGCACAGTAACCTGCCCAAGCCGCCCCCACAACAGCACATAGCGCCCATCGGGATCCGCCATAGACCCCAATTCCTGGAAGGCGATCGATTTCTTAACAAGAATAACTGTACCACGTGCATACAAAGAGTACGATGCAAATACCCTAACCGCCGCCCACCGCCCACCAAACCCAGGAGCGGGAACACGCCGCAGGTGCGTCTCCTGCAGGAGAGCTACATGAATCGCATGTCTGTCCAAATACTGCAACACATTTCGACATTTTCTGGCATCATTGAGACCACGTACATTCCAAGACAATATCGATATCTTGTCTACAGTGTCATTCGCCATCAGCCGTACTCAGAGTACCATAGGACCCAACGACAGGAGGCGCTGTCCCATAATCCCAGTACAAGACAGCTCCAAGCCACCCACACATACCACAACCACTCCAACAAACACACACCACTGTCATCCCAGCCATCTCCGAACCAAACAACCAGAGCCCCCCCACCTAGCCCCAAACAACACCTACCGTGCAACAGGCACGCAAGAAGCATAAAGTGCAATGTGCGACTCTCACGTCCCATCCGGTCCACCTCACACACGCGCGCACCCTGCGTAGCATACCCACGTGCAGACAGTACATCGGAACAGCGGCCCTGCCACTCATCCACTAAGAAAACGTGAGCACACGTCGCATAGCCGTGAAGACCTAGTACGCCAGTAGGCCAACCAATGCAGCGACCACGTGCCGATACAAGTGCAAGCACACCGCAGTCACAAGCAGCGTCACATTCCCAAGGACCAGATCGAACAAGCATAAGCAACCCAGTCTCCCCCGCCACCCCCCACCTGATGAATCCCCAACTATCTGGAAGCCCAGAATCCCACCCCCACCCCGTCCATACATCCATCCAGTCAAACAACAAAGGACTAGAACGAGAACACCAAGTAATAGTGGGGAATACCCAGTAGGGTACCCACCAGAGGTGCACAGCACCACTCCCACACACCACGCCATTTCAGAGCCAGCGGGCTCACACACGGCCCAGGCGCAGTGTGGGGGTGGGTGCCCGGAGCACAAGAAGGTCGCCAACCATCATACCCGTACCGACCCCCCCAGTAGCAACATCCAATAACAAAGCGGCAACCATTCATAATCACCCCCCCAACAGTACAAGGCAATGAAAAACAAAGCCCCAAGAGTAGTCAAAAACAAAATGAGTTCGTAGAGCGAGCGCCAACACAGTCCCGACGAATAGTAATCACCACAATCAGGCGTCCTCCTCTTCGCCTGCAGATCGGTCACCTTCAGGGTCCCGCTCACCCCGCCGATCAGTTGCAGAACGTTCCCTCTTGAGGCGCTTTACAAAGTCTTCCGCATGCTGCGGGTTCGTGAAAAAATGCTGCTTTGCCTGATGGGTCACCCTCAGCTTAGCAGGATAAAGCAAAGCATAGTCCACCTGAAGATCTCAAAGTTTCTTTTTCACACCTAGGAATTTGCGCCGCTGATCCTGTACCATCGGCGTAAAATCAGGATACACAGTGAAGTTAACCCCTTCAAAGGAAAGGGCGCGGGTAGTGCGAGCTGCACGAAGGGCTGCATCCCGGTCCCGGTAGTTCAGGAGCCGTGCAATTATAGGCCGCGGCGGAGCTCCAGTGGCTGGTTTCGGCCCAAGGGAACGGTGTGCCCTCTCGACAATGAATTGCGCTGAGAAGGCCTCTGTACCAATGGCTCCAACAAGGAGCCTCTCAACATAGGTCTCCATTTTCCCAACATTTGTCGTTTCCGGCACACCCAATATGCGAACGTTGTTGCGCCGACTCCTCGCCTCCAAATCCTCATTCTTAGCGGCGATCACCCGCAGGATATTATCAATTCTCGCCAACTGGGTGGTATGGGTGGCAGCTGTGTCGTCATGATCGGAGATGCGCTGTTCCGCCGTTGTCAGGCGCTCCTCATGCACATCTAGTTTCTGCACCACCGCATCCATGCGGGACGAAAGTTTGTCCACTTTATCCACAATAGTGGCGAACCCCTGCCGCATCTCCTGCATCATCTGCTGAAAGTCCGGTGCCTGTGGCTGCAGCCCCGCATCGGCAACGGGAGGGGGGGGAGAACGCGAGCTCCCAGCCTCCTGTGCTAGGCGCAAGCCCCTTCTGGCCGCAGCCGAGTCAAAAGATAGCTTGGGCTGCTTATTGTCCGGCTTCCCCATGCTAAGCCGCCACCAGCGCGGGGCAGCACACAGAGCAATAAAGTTCAATTCACAGGTTGCTATCCAACGCATGTCAAAGCCCCACAGGCGGGGGCACGAGCAGGCACGAGTACCCCGCAACTCCCGCCGGAGAAATGGCCGCCGGTCCACACAGGCCAAGGGCGCGAGACCTTCGCGCTTTCACGACAGGCTCCAGCGAGTCTCTAACCCCACAGTTTCGAAGCAGTCCACAATGGAGATCGCTACCAAGTCTCGATCCAGTGGGGTGCACAGCAGCGCGGCCAGTTATCAATCAGGTCCGGAGGGGGAGGAGGTCCTGGGCCCTCACACCACGTGCAAAGCCTCGGTCTAGTCAAGTCAAGTCAAGTCAAGTCAGAGAATTTATATAGCGCACTACATACCCAGAGGGTCTCAAGGCGCTTAGAAAGGGGAGGAGGATTACTTGTCAAATATCCACGTTTTAAGTTGCTTTCTGAATGCTAGGTGGTTCTGGGTAAGGCGAAGGTAAGCGGGGAGTGAGTTCCATGTTTTAGCAGCCAGGTATGAGAAGGATCTGCATCCCATGGTGGTCTTGTTGATGCGAGGTACCGTGGCGAGGGCTTGGCTGGAAGAACGTAGTTGGCGGGAGGGGGTGTAGAGGGACAGTCGTGAGTTGAGGCATTCTGGTCCGATGTCGTAGAGTGATTTGTGTGCGTGGGTTAGCAGTCGGAAAGTGATCCTCTTCTCGACGGGTAGCCAATGGAGGTCTTTAAGGTGACCAGAGATATGTTCGTTGCGTGGGATGTCTAATATGATCCTGGCTGAGGCGTTTTGGATTCGTTGGAGTTTCTTCTGGAGTTTAGCGGTAGTGCCTGCGTAGAGGGTGTTTCCGTAGTCCAGTCGGCTCGTGACCAGAGCATGGGTGACTGTTTTCCTTGTTTCGGTGGGGATCCAGCGAAATGTTTTTCTGAGCATGCGAAGAATGTTGAAGCAGGAAGAGGATACGGCGCTGACTTGTCTGTTCATTGAGAGTGAAGAATCCAGGATGACGCCTAGGTTCCGTGCGTGGTCTGTCGGGATGGGTGCTTTTCCGAGGGCTTCCGGCCACCAGGAGTCGTCCCATGCAGAGGGGGATGTACCTAAGATGAGGACTTCTGTTTTGTCTAAGTTCAGTTTCAGACGGCTTTGTTTCATCCATTCGGCAACTTCTTTCATTCCTTCGTGTAGGTTAGTTTTGGCGGTGTTGGGGTCTTTGGTGAGTGATAGGATCAGTTGGGTGTCATCCGCGTAGGAGATGATGTTGAGGTTGTGTTGGCGTGCGATGGCCGCGAGGGGGCTCATGTATACGTTGAAGAGGGTGGGACTGAGTGAGGATCCTTGTGGTACGCCACAGTTGACTTCAGTGGCCTCGGACTTGAATGGTGGAAGGCGGACTCTCTGTGTTCTTCCGGTGAGGAAGGAGGTGATCCATTTAAGTGCTTTTCCTTGTATTCCGATGTTTCTGAGGCGCTGTAGAAGGGTGCTGTGGCAGACTGTGTCGAATGCTGCAGAGAGGTCGAGGAGGATGAGGGCGACTGTGTCTCCATTGTCCAGTAGAGTTCGAATGTCGCCTGGAGCACCCGACTTCCAGAGCACTAGTCGGGGAAAACTTTGCGTCCTCGTAACTTCCGATTGCAAGCACCGATCAGCACAGAAGTTGGACCAAGTGTGGTCAACAAGTATCCCAGCATGAATCCGGGGTCAGATCAGGGATCAGTGATGGTCAGCAGGATCAATGGACCGATAAAAGCTCCGGGCGGCAGGAGCCTCACGGCAGTGCGGCCATTCTGCAGTGCGCCCTCTAGCGCCCTTCCCAGCCATCAGTGCACACTTGCAACAGGCACACACATATCACCAGCCATAAGTGTACTATTTCACCCGGCACACACAGATACACCACCAGGCATCACTGCACGCTTTCACAAGGCATACTCGCCACCGCCCGTCAGTGCACATTCACACCATGCACACACACACACACCACCAGACATCAGTGCACACTTGCAACAGGCACACACACACACACATCACCAGCCATAAGTGCACTATTTCACCCAGCACACACAGATACACCACCAGGCATCACTGCACGCTTTCACCAGGCATACACACTGCCGCCCCTCAGTGCACATTTACACCATGCACGCACACACACTACCAGACATCAGTGCACGCTTTCAACAGGCATACACAACACCGGACGTCACTGCGCGCTTTCATCAAGCGAACACACACACGCGCACACTTGCGCTAGGCACACACACGCACACATCACCAGCCATCAGTGCACAATTTCACCCGACACACACAGATACACCACCAGCCATCACTGCACGATTTAAACAGGCATACACACGCCACACACAAAAAATTACAACACACACACAAATACACACACATATTAACATACACTATACATTTATAACACACTACTAAAAAAAACTAACACAACATTGCATCAGCAAAAAGACACAGAACACACTAACAATAGCAACACTACAATACACTCATACGCCAGCAGCAAAGCATCATTAACAAACACCACAAAACCGCTCACACACACACACACACTTACAACACCCTCACACCACCTCACATCCTATACATCACAAAACGACACACACTCAGCCTCTTACAACCACACAAACAAAAACACACTCAAAGAATGCACAGCTTCACACACTCCATCAACATCATACAATCAACAAAGTTCACAAACAACTCACACTCACAAACAAGGTTACCATCACACACACTTTAAATCTCACACACCATCTCACACTCACACATACTATCACACAGACACATCCAAACACACACACACACACTCATCCGCACACACCCTCAGACTCATTACATCTCACACATACACCGACAACATAACACCCTCTATATTATACAAATCCACCATCCAAATCCACGCTACAAACAACCATCTAAATCCAACATCCAAAGGAAGAATAGAAATAAACCATCCTAATCCACACTCTAACTCCAACATAGAAATCCAGCCTCCTAATCCACCCTAATAAACTAACAGCCGAATCCACCCTCCAAATCCACCCTCAAGATACGCAACAGAAATACATCCTCCAAAACAAAATCCAAACGACAAATACGCCATCCTAATCCACCAGCCAAATCAACCATCTAATTAAACCATACAAAAACACAATATAACTAAAGACTCCAAAAATAGCCTCCTAATCCACCCTATTAAAAACAAAAGCTTGAACATGTAACAAATTGATAAATGTTATGCCATTTTTAGTGACATAAACAACTTTTAGGACGAAAATAAAAAAAAAAGGGGGACAACGGAGTAGTGCATCAGATACATTACACACAAAATCTACTTCCCAAAAGTGAGCTACAGCATGCAAGGATGTTTATCAGGCTTCAGGTCAAAGACAAAAATTATTCGGACAATATAACACCAACAAAACAACGAAAAAAATGTTGCAGGAACCGAGGACGAAGATGTACAAACACAAATGTGAAACAGGCTACTTTTTATTGGGGCAATAAATAAGCATTATTCAGCCGGGGAATGGGACGGATTAAACACAATGGTCAAGAGTTACACAAAAAGCCGTATGCATATAACAGTCGCATTTATTAACACGAAATTACATCAAACATAAAAAACATACTACGCAACTCTACATTAATGTTGACATAAGTCAGAATTCTCATAGCAACATGGAGAAAGCATATATAAGAAGAAAATATTGCTTTAAAAAAAAAATCGGAACACAAAGCGGAGACATTGCATTGATGTTTAACTAAGAGGAAGTATCGCAAAACACAGCACGAAATTGACATACACATCAAAATAAAAAGATATACAAACATACATTGAATAATAACTGAAATAACAGAGAACGTAGGGTTGAAACAATATAAAATATTCACACGCATATACAACATACTACACAATTACACCAAAAAACACACACTATGTTCTAATTATTAACACAACTAGTAACCAAAACGAAAAATTAAAAAAATTAGATCTGAACAATAGGATACAATGCATTACATACATAAAGAGCCGACATTTCAAAAGAAACATGCTTCGTTGCAAGACAAAGACACTACTATGCAAATAAAACAATAGGAAACAACAAATCAACAAATACATTACACTACACAAACACAAAACAAACAAAAAAAAAACTTACCTGTCGAACGATGCACGGAACGGACAAGGAAGCCGACACTCCTTACACGGGATGCGCTTTCACCAATAAGGGGATTTCCAAATAGACGCGCGTAAATTGTTACGCAACGTGAGAGGATTTTGAAATATCATTGGCTGACAGGGACGTCAATCAAAATAGTATGCGATTCCCTCAAAAAACTAGAACGCAACACTTAGATACATAAATATAGTTATGGGACAGTCACACATCTGCTATTTAACATTTCCCAAAAATATAAAACAATAAAACAACAAAGATACACAAACAACTACACACACAATGAAAACAACACATACACAAACACACACAGGCACACACACCACAAACACAACTACACAACACACAAACACACACACGCATACACACACACACACATACAACACCCCCCACACAACTGAAAAACACACACACACAGACACACACACACACAACCACACACACACACAACCACACACAACCACCCCAAAAAATAAAAACAAGCCTCACACACAAGACCCACACACACATACAACCTCAACATACACACAAAAAACACATACACACAATACCACGCACACGCAACCCCACCATTCCAAAACCACACACACACACACACACACACAAAAAAAAGCAAATACACACAAAATACAACACACAAGACCACAGACACACACACACACACAATACACCACACACACAAACATATAAAATTACAACACCCCACACACACCAAAGGACAACATACAACAAAAAAAGCACACACACACACACATCAGACAACACAAGACCAACAGCAGCACACACAAAAAAAAGATGCAAACAGAAAAAACAAAAGAAATTATGAAAAACAACACACACACACACAGTAGGAAATACAATTAAACACAGGAAATCAACAATCAAAATACACCAGCCAAATCAATCTACACAATACAAAAAACATAAAGTTTGAAAGGCTTTTAATCAGTTAGGCCCTGGGTGCACTGCCCGTTTATACGCACACCAGTATAGACGTGCTAATTATTGAGGTGCAAAACGGCGAGTGGACAAACCCTGAACCACTCCGTTGAGTAGAAAGAAACTACCCCTACATGAACAAACTCGGTTGCCGTTGCACTCAAGACAGTGTATACATTGTTAAGTAACAATATTCAACAAAGGTACTGACAAAATGACAGAATTATCAAAACAAAAGAACTCTCAATGTGTGATTCTTGGAGTCTTTAATGTAGCAAACAGCCAGCCGACACGTGTTTCATCGCACTCGCAATTCCTCAGGGCTGAAATGAACAGAAAGTTGACAATGGAGCATGTATCTTTCAAGATAAAATACACAATAAGACCTGGTTACATGGTCTTGCATGCTCAGTTGTTGCTTCTACTCTAGTGAGTGCACAGAAATACATCTTTGATTCCTAAGTGCCACCCCAACACATCCGTGTCGTCAGTGTAAAAATTACCACTATTATCTCTGACCGTGCAGTTTACTAGTGATTTTGTGCACTAATACGTGGATGTAGCAAAATTTATTATTATTAGGAGACAGAGTCTCTGGTGGAAAAGTGATCTATCTGTGTACGACTCAGTCATATCTCATGCTTAGTGACTTTGTGCGTAGTGCAGAAACTCTGGACCTAAAAGTGTATACGTCACATACCTAGATGGCTGTGTTCAAGTTAGAAAGGTCTAATTGTTCAACATGGACAAAAAGAAAAACACGAAAACAGGAAAAATCTCATTACTAATTCTCATATTTCAATTACTCAGGCAAGAAAAGACATAGTAGTGAGAATGTACGGTAAAATAATTCAAAGCTCACCGCTCAGCTGGTGATAATTCCAACCCAGCCGGGCCCTAGACCGCAGATACTCCGTATGAGTGCACGAAGTGAATTCAATTCTGTAATCAAATTAAGTGATCTCAGTCACTACGGACCGGTCTGCATTTCATATTTCATAGATGCAGCCAAATCACAGCCCTGCTGTTTATAACACACAGAATCCGACTTAAGACTAAGAATAGCGCACTTAGACCTATCACACAACCGACATCATATATGTCCGGATGCAAGATGCACCTCACCCTGATACAAGCGTAAAGGGATTCACGTATTCAATTTCAGTTCAATTGTGCAGCATGTAGGTGCTACACACACTTACATTTAAAAGTCTGTTTCAGTGGTCCCAGGATTGAAGATCAAAGTGTATAGTAGTTCCCAATTGTTGCTCACGGCGATTAGAGTATTGATCTGTGAAAATCATGGGCAACATGGGTCATTCTTACTGCCATAGATTATGGAATACGGCTATTTATCAAACCACCCGTAGTCTTACCTATTAGTTGAAGGTATCCTTATGACGCCGTGTATGGCTTCGAAGTGCGTTGCGCTTCAGGCTGAAAAGACACCGGAATTAAAAATGGAGTTAAGCTCCTGAAGTATTCTTATTCTTGGTTTACATAGGTCGTTACGAAAGCGTAGGCCAGTGTGTTTGGATCAGCTTACCTTGATCAAGCGGAGAAGCGGCGTGTAGTGCGTCCGGACCCAGTCGCCGTGTTCCTGTTTGGACACGTGACCGGGTCTCAGTGGGCGTTAAGAAGCGTCTCTACGTGACGTGACGCAAGACTAGACCGTTCGCATCATTTACATTACCCTCCATATTGGGTTCCCAGTCAACCCTCGGAATCAACCCTCCACATAAGGATTTATTGTGTACCGCAAATTTTATCGAATCTTTGTGTCCATACCTTCATGCAGCGTTATATCGAAATAAAACCGTGTCCGCAAGGAGAGGACCGGAATACGGCAAATATTTAGAAGGGGAGGTTATGTTCGTCATATGTGCTGATTATGTGGTCGGTAAAGCGCGATGTACATCCTGTTGGAATTAATTAATTCCTGTAAAACATTACCGGTCGGTAAGCGTTAGAGAGAAACCATGTTACAGTAACCATTCGCTAGACTCTGAAAAAAGGAGGAAGACATGGGTAGTCCCCCGGGTGAGCTATAGTCGTGAGCACCGTGCTTAGACATCTACTAGGTACCAGTGCCTGTCCCAATCATACGTGGGTATCTCCATACCAATTGACATCTGCAGTACATTTTCATTTTTCTATTATATGTATACACAAAAGTTCATATTCAATACACAAGTGCGAGACATCTCACAAAGTCAGAACAAAGTACAGGGGAGTTATCCTGGCATGAGGGATTTAGCAAAATCATAGTGTTACATTTGAATACAGCATTGATTGATATGAACTGTGATGCATTGCAGTATCATAAACATAGTCCCATTCTATATGTCAATTTCCCAAGAAATATTGCATCTCGTGGTCATAATTGAGTCCCCGTTCCACAGACTTAAGTCGCATGATCCAGGTCGCTTCTGTGCGCCTCAGCCTCAATTCACGGTTTCCCCCTCTAACATCCTGGGGGACTATATCTATGCCAAAAAACTTAACCACTTTGTTAGTCCTGTCCCTTTGACATGAGGCTACATGCAGGGCCACCGGATATTTAGGATCACGGTTCAGTATTGCCCTCACATGTTCCATCATTCTCTCTTTTAGTTGTCTGATGGTGCTCCCTACGTAATACTTCCCACATTCACATTCTATGATATCGATCACAAATTTAGTGTTGCAATTAATGTTGCTCTTAACATAGAAGGCAACCCCATCAGGACCCATGAATTCGGTAGTGCCATGTTTTGCCCATTTACACATGCTACAGAATCCACATTTATAAAAACCTAGACTGTGTTGTGTCATCCAAGTTGTTATTTTGGTATCTCTAGGTACCGTGGGACTCAATTTATTTCTGAGTGTATTACCTCTTCTGAATGAAATTTGGGGTCTGTCTGTAATGTAATCGGTGAGAGTTCTTTCTGACTTCAATAAACCCCAGTGTTTGGTCAGGCTTTTCCGTAAAGCGTTATGGAGTGAATTGTAGTCAGTCACCATTCTGATCTGTTCCCTTCCAGAGGTGGTAGGTTTGTGTGTGGAGGTCAGGGTATGTGTTCTCTTGACTTTTTTAACTCTTTTCTCTGCTTTCCCAATGATCTTGTTTGAGTAACCTCTGTTGTAAAATCTTTCCTTCATGCTAGTCAAACATCTCCTGAACTCACCATCCTCACTACAGTTCCTTTTTGCCCTTAAGAACTCGCCATAAGGTATGGCGTTTATCTGGTGAGGGGGATGTGAGCTCGAGGCATGCAAGACTGCATTGCATGCAGTGGATTTCCTGAACAGTCTACTGTGAAGACAGTTTGATGATACATAGAACTCAATATCCAGAAATTCAATATTAGTCTTACTCCAATTCATAGTAAATTGGATTTCCCAGGTGTTATCATTGAGATATTTAAAGAAATCTTGTAAAAGCTTCTCAGAGCCAGACCAGATTAGGATGCAATCGTCAATATACCGACCCCAGAAAATAATGGAGTCGATATATTGCGCACCTTTCTTGCTCCAGATGAGGTCGGATTCCAATGCACCCATGAATAAGTTAGCAAACGAGGGTGATATTTTTGAGCCCATGGCCACTCCCTTCTTTTGACAGTACCAGTTTTTGTCAAACATAAAGAAGTTATTTTTGAGTATAAGCTCAATCATTGTAGATAACATTACAGTATGTTGCCAGAGTGTGGCAGGTCTATTGTGCAGAAACTTGTTCACTGCCTGTATGCCTAAATCCAAATTAATACTGGTATACAGTGAAACTACATCTAACGTGACAAGTAGAGGTCCCTCTTGCCACTGGATGTCTGCTAGGGTACTTAGAATGTGTTTACTGTCCTGTATGTAGGAAGGTAGGTTTCTGACCAGAGGACCCAGAAAGAGATCCACATATTCCGCTATTCTTTCGGTGGGGCCCCCAATGCCAGAAACAATAGGTCTCCCTGGAGGAAAAGGGAGTTTTTTATGGACTTTTGGAAGTGTATATAACCATGGGTAGGTTGGTCTGAACACCTTGAGATATAGATATTCTTCCTCGTTCAGTAACCCAGACTGTTTCCATTTTAGTAATTGTAAATTAATCTCCAGTGTTAAGGGACCCATGGGGTTATATGTCAGGTGTTCGTAGCAAGACTCATCCTGTAATTGCTGGGAGATTTCATAGTGATAGTCTACACGGTCCATTATCACTACGTTGCCCCCTTTATCTGCTTCCCTGATAATGATGGTGTTGTCTTTCATAAGTGTGGTTAGGGCATGTCTTTCCCCATGGGTGAGGTTATCTTTGTATTTGAACATCCTGTCCTTTCGATGACTGTTCAGGTTATCCAAGTCCTCTATCACACGTTTGTGAAAAGTGTCAATTGCATTGCCACCAGGTAGTGTGGGAATCCATTTGGATTTTGATTTTAAACCACTGACAATGCTAAAATCAGATTCTATATCTAGTTCCTCCAATAATTGGTCCATATCTAGAGGAGAATCTTCCATATCAGTTAATGACAAAAGAAGGTGGGTTGTATGCACATCTTTTATTGACAATGACTCGGAAGAACTCTGTACAGGTGTGATTCTCATATCTCTCTCACTTTTTTCTGACCCATAGAAATGCTTTTTTAACTTTCGATTCCGAATAAACTTAAAAAGATCAATCTTTAGCTTGCAGATATCTCCGGTAGCATAGGGGTTAAAGTTCAAACCCTTGCTCAAGAGAGAAATCATATCTGGAGTAAGAATTAGTTTTGAGAGATTGATAACCTGTACACTCTGGTTCTCTATGTTTACTGGTTCTTGTTGGCTCCCGATCTCAGTTTCCTTCGATAGTCCTCTGAACTTGCCGCCCCTACCTCGTCTTGTTTTGGCTTGGATTGGTTTCTTGGGGGCACATATCTGTTGCCCTTCCTTATGCGTAAAACCTCTTGAAAAAATGCAGGCATGTTTTGTCTGTCTTGGTTATCCGAGTCTCCCCCAGTGGTATTGACAGAATTAAGAGAGGCATTACTGGAGGATAAGGAGGCAGGTTCTGAGCTAGTCTTATTTTTACTGTTAGTTTTGGAGCTATTCGGGATCATAGAGTCATATTTTTTATCAAAAGTAAAAATCCTTCCACGTGTGTAATCCAACTCATCCCTTCTAAGTTGCCGAGCTTTTCTGTTTTTAATATCCGATTGATGTTTCAATAGGATTTCATCCAAAATGGTGTAATTCTTAACTGTTGGTTCGGGCAGATTTAGATCCTTAAATTCTTGTTCTAAAGTTGCTATATCTGCCTGCAGTTTGGTTACTTTGCGTTCCGAACTAACAATCAATATCTCCATAAGAGTAATGGAGTTGTTAGTCAGAGATTCCTCCCATTTTACCATGAGATCCGCATCTAGGTCGTCATAGGTGGGGAATATTTGGCCTCTAAGCCCTCTAGGGATACGTTTTAATCTTAAATATTGCTTGAGGGTCACCCCATCCCACCATTTTGAGTTTTCCAATTTCTTTAATCTTTCTAATTTCAGAAATTTGTCTTTAAGACCCTCTGTGCGAGGGGGATTAATACTGGTAGAAGCAGATTGAGTGGACATCCCTTTGGCTAGGTTTTCAAAAAGCTCTTCTGCCACTTTGGTACGATCCATATTAAGGATGGCTTAACTTCCCTATCTAGGGGTGTTCTAGATACAGCGGGATAAAAAAGAAAAATAAGATTGTGCGTGGCGGCTACCCTTAACTGATACTTGACTACAAAGTTTGAAAGGCTTTTAATCAGTTAGGCCCTGGGTGCACTGCCCGTTTATACGCACACCAGTATAGACGTGCTAATTATTGAGGTGCAAAACGGCGAGTGGACAAACCCTGAACCACTCCGTTGAGTAGAAAGAAACTACCCCTACATGAACAAACTCGGTTGCCGTTGCACTCAAGACAGTGTATACATTGTTAAGTAACAATATTCAACAAAGGTACTGACAAAATGACAGAATTATCAAAACAAAAGAACTCTCAATGTGTGATTCTTGGAGTCTTTAATGTAGCAAACAGCCAGCCGACACGTGTTTCATCGCACTCGCGATTCCTCAGGGCTGAAATGAACAGAAAGTTGACAATGGAGCATGTATCTTTCAAGATAAAATACACAATAAGACCTGGTTACATGGTCTTGCATGCTCAGTTGTTGCTTCTACTCTAGTGAGTGCACAGAAATACATTTTTGATTCCTAAGTGCCACCCCAACACATCCGTGTCGTCAGTGTAAAAATTACCACTATTATCTCTGACCGTGCAGTTTACTAGTGATTTTGTGCACTAATACGTGGATGTAGCAAAATTTATTATTATTAGGAGACAGAGTCTCTGGTGGAAAAGTGATCTATCTGTGTACGACTCAGTCATATCTCATGCTTAGTGACTTTGTGCGTAGTGCAGAAACTCTGGACCTAAAAGTGTATACGTCACATACCTAGATGGCTGTGTTCAAGTTAGAAAGGTCTAATTGTTCAACATGGACAAAAAGAAAAACACGAAAACAGGAAAAATCTCATTACTAATTCTCATATTTCAATTACTCAGGCAAGAAAAGACATAGTAGTGAGAATGTACGGTAAAATAATTCAAAGCTCACCGCTCAGCTGGTGATAATTCCAACCCAGCCGGGCCCTAGACCGCAGATACTCCGTATGAGTGCACGAAGTGAATTCAATTCTGTAATCAAATTAAGTGATCTCAGTCACTACGGACCGGTCTGCATTTCATATTTCATAGATGCAGCCAAATCACAGCCCTGCTGTTTATAACACACAGAATCCGACTTAAGACTAAGAATAGCGCACTTAGACCTATCACACAACCGACATCATATATGTCCGGATGCAAGATGCACCTCACCCTGATACAAGCGTAAAGTGATTCACGCATTCAATTTCAGTTCAATTGTGCAGCATGTAGGTGCTACACACACTTACATTTAAAAGTCTGTTTCAGTGGTCCCAGGCTTGAAGATCAAAGTGTATAGTAGTTCCCAATTGTTGCTCACGGCGATTAGAGTATTGATCTGTGAAAATCATGGGCAACATGGGTCATTCTTACTGCCATAGATTATGGAATACGGCTATTTATCAAACCACCCGTAGTCTTACCTATTAGTTGAAGGTATCCTTATGACGCCGTGTACGGCTTCGAAGTGCGTTGCGCTTCAGGCTGAAAAGACACCGGAATTAAAAATGGAGTTAAGCTCCTGAAGTATTCTTACTCTTGGTTTACATAGGTCGTTACGAAAGCGTAGGCCAGTGTGTTTGGATCAGCTTACCTTGATCAAGCGGAGAAGCGGCGTGTAGTGCGTCCGGACCCATCGCCGTGTTCCTGTTTGGACACGTGACCGGGTCTCAGTGGGCGTTAAGAAGCGTCTCTACGTGACGTGACGCAAGACTAGACCGTTCGCATCATTTACATTACCCTCCATATTGGGTTCCCAGTCAACCCTCGGAATCAACCCTCCACATAAGGATTTATTGTGTACCCCAAATTTTATCGAATCTTTGTGTCCATACCTTCATGCAGCGTTATATCGAAATAAAACCGTGTCCGCAAGGAGAGGACCGGAATACGGCAAATATTTAGAAGGGGAGGTTATGTTCGTCATATGTGCTGATTATGTGGTCGGTAAAGCGCGATGTGCATCCTGTTGGAATTAATTAATTCCTGTAAAACATTACCGGTCGGTAAGCGTTAGAGAGAAACCATGTTACAGTAACCATTCGCTAGATTCTGAAAAAAGGAGGAAGACATGGGTAGTCCCCCGGGTGAGCTATAGTCGTGAGCACCGTGCTTAGACATCTACTAGGTACCAGTGCCTGTCCCAATCATACGTGGGTATCTCCATACCAATTGACATCTGCAGTACATTTTCATTTTTCTATTATATGTATACACAAAAGTTCATATTCAATACACAAGTGCGAGACATCTCACAAAGTCAGAACAAAGTACAGGGGAGTTATCCTGGCATGAGGGATTTAGCAAAATAATAGTGTTACATTTGAATACAGCATTGATTGATATGAACTGTGATGCATTGCAGTATCATAAACATAGTCCCATTCTATATGTCAATTTCCCAAGAAATATTGCATCTCGTGGTCATAATTGAGTCCCCGTTCCACAGACTTAAGTCGCATGATCCAGGTCTCTTCTGTGCGCCTCAGCCTCAATTCACGGTTTCCCCCTCTAACATCCTGGGGGACTGTATCTATGCCAAAAAACGTAACCACTTTGTTAGTCCTGTCACTTTGACATGAGGCTACATGTAGGGCCACCGGATATTTAGGATCACGGTTCAGTATTGCCCTCACATGTTCCATCATTCTCTCTTTTAGTTGTCTGATGGTGCTCCCTACGTAATACTTCCCACATTCACATTCTATGATATAGATCACAAATTTAGTGGTGCAATTAATGTTGCTCTTAACATAGAAGGCAACCCCATCAGGACCCATGAATTCGGTAGTGCCATGTTTTGCCCATTTACACATGCTACAGAATCCACATTTATAAAAACCTAGACTGTGTTGTGTCATCCAAGTTGTTATTTTGGTATTTCTAGGTACCGTGGGACTCAATTTATTTCTGAGTGTATTACCTCTTCTGAATGAAATTTGGGGTCTGTCTGTAATGTAATCGGTGAGAGTTCTTTCTGACTTCAATAAACCCCAGTGTTTGGTCAGGCTTTTCCGTAAAGCGTTATGGAGTGAATTGTAGTCAGTCACCATTCTGATCTGTTCCCTTCCAGAGGTGGTAGGTTTGTGTGTAGAGGTCAGGGTATGTGTTCTCTTGACTTTTTTAACTCTTTTCTCTGCTTTCCCAATGATCTTGTTTGAGTAACCTCTGTTGTAAAATCTTTCCTTCATGCTAGTCAAACATCTCCTGAACTCACCATCCTCACTACAGTTCCTTTTTGCCCTTAAGAACTCGCCATAAGGTATGGCGTTTATCTGGTGAGGGGGATGTGAGCTCGAGGCATGCAAGACTGCATTGCATGCAGTGGATTTCCTGAACAGTCTACTGTGAAGACAGTTTGATGATACATAGAACTCAATATCCAGAAATTCAATATTAGTCTTACTCCAATACATAGTAAATTGGATTTCCCAGGTGTTATCATTGAGATATTTAAAGAAATCTTGTAAAAGCTTCTCAGAGCCAGACCAGATTAGGATGCAATCGTCAATATACCGACCCCAGAAAATAATGGAGTCGATATATTGCGCACCTTTCTTGCTCCAGATGAGGTCGGATTCCAATGCACCCATGATTAAGTTAGCAAACGAGGGTGATATTTTTGAGCCCATGGCCACTCCCTTCTTTTGACAGTACCAGTTTTTGTCAAACATAAAGAAGTTATTTTTGAGTATAAGCTCAATCATTGTAGATAACATTACAGTATGTTGCCAGAGTGTGGCAGGTCTATTGTGCAGAAACTTGTTCACTGCCTGTATGCCTAAATCCAAATTAATACTGGTATACAGTGAAACTACATCTAACGTGACAAGTAGAGATCCCTCTTGCCACTGGATGTCTGCTAGGGTACTTAGAATGTGTTTACTGTCCTGTATGTAGGAAGGTAGGTTTCTGACCAGAGGACCCAGAAAGAGATCCACATATTCCGCTATTCTTTCGGTGGGGCCCCCAATGCCAGAAACAATAGGTCTCCCTGGAGGAAAAGGGAGTTTTTTATGGACTTTTGGAAGTGTATATAACCATGGGTAGGTTGGTCTGAACACCTTGAGATATAGATATTCTTCCTCGGTCAGTAACCCAGACTGTTTCCATTTTAGTAATTGTAAATTAATCTCCAGTGTTAAGGGACCCATGGGGTTATATGTCAGGTGTTCGGAGCAAGACTCATCCTGTAATTGCTGGGAGATTTCATAGTGATAGTCTACACGGTCCATTATCACTACGTTGCCCCCTTTATCTGCTTCCCTGATAATGATGGTGTTGTCTTTCATAAGTGTGGTTAGGGCATGTCTTTCCCCATGGGTGAGGTTATCTTTGTATTTGAACATCCTGTCCTTTCGATGACTGTTCAGGTTATCCAAGTCCTCTATCACACGTTTGTGAAAAGTGTCAATTGCATTGCCACTAGGTAGTGTGGGAATCCATTTGGATTTTGATTTTAAACCACTGACAATGCTAAAATCAGATTCTATATCTAGTTCCTCCAATAATTGGTCCATATCTAGAGGAGAATCTTCCATATCAGTTAATGACAAAAGAAGGTGGGTTGTATGCACATCTTTTATTGACAATGACTCGGAAGAACTCTGTACAGGTGTGATTCTCATATCTCTCTCACTTTTTTCTGACCCATAGAAATGCTTTTTTAACTTTAGATTCCGAATAAACTTAAAAAGATCAATCTTTAGCTTGCAGATATCTCCGGTAGCATAGGGGTTAAAGTTCAAACCCTTGCTCAAGAGAGAAATCATATCTGGAGTAAGAATTAGTTTTGAGAGATTGATAACCTGTACACTTTGGTTCTCTATGTTTACTGGTTCTTGTTGGCTCCCGATCTCAGTTTCCTTCGATAGTCCTCTGAACTTGCCGCCCCTACCTCATCTTGTTTTGGCTCGGATTGGTTTCTTGGGGGCACATATCTGTTGCCCTTCCTTATGCGTAAAACCTCTTGAAAAAATGCAGGCATGTTTTGTCTGTCTTGGTTATCCGATTCTCCCCCAGTGGTATTGACAGAATTAAGAGAGGCATTACTGGAGGATAAGGAGGCAGGTTCTGAGCAAGTCTTATTTTTACTGTTAGTTTTGGAGCTATTCGGGATCATAGAGTCATATTTTTTATCAAAAGTAAAAATCCTTCCACGTGTGTAATCCAACTCATCCCTTCTAAGTTGCCGAGCTTTTCTGTTTTTAATATCCGATTGATGTTTCAATAGGATTTCATCCAAAATGGTGTAATTCTTAACTGTTGGTTCGGGCAGATTTAGATCCTTAATTTCTTGTTCTAAAGTTGCTATATCTGCCTGCAGTTTGGTTACTTTGCGTTCCGAACTAACAATCAATATCTCCATAAGAGTAATGGAGTTGTTAGTCAGAGATTCCTCCCATTTTACCATGAGATCCGCATCTAGGTCGTCATAGGTGGGGAATATTTGGCCTCTAAGCCCTCTAGGGATACGTTTTAATCTTAAATATTGCTTGAGGGTCACCCCATCCCACCATTTTGAGTTTTCCAATTTCTTTAATCTTTCTAATTTCAGAAATTTGTCTTTAAGACCCTCTGTGCGAGGGGGATTAGTACTGGTAGAAGCAGATTGAGTGGACATCCCTTTGGCTAGGTTTTCAAAAACTGTAATGTTATCTACAATGATTGAGCTTATACTCAAAAATAACTTCTTTATGTTTGACAAAAACTGGTACTGTCAAAAGAAGGGAGTGGCCATGGGCTCAAAAATATCACCCTCGTTTGCTAACTTATTCATGGGTGCATTGGAATCCGACCTCATCTGGAGCAAGAAAGGTGCGCAATATATCGACTCCATTATTTTCTGGGGTCGGTATATTGACGATTGCATCCTAATCTGGTCTGGCTCTGAGAAGCTTTTACAAGATTTCTTTAAATATCTCAATGATAACACCTGGGAAATCCAATTTACTATGAATTGGAGTAAGACTAATATTGAATTTCTGGATATTGAGTTCTATGTATCATCAAACTGTCTTCACAGTAGACTGTTCAGGAAATCCACTGCATGCAATGCAGTCTTGCATGCCTCGAGCTCACATCCCCCTCACCAGATAAACGCCATACCTTATGGCGAGTTCTTAAGGGCAAAAAGGAACTGTAGTGAGGATGGTGAGTTCAGGAGATGTTTGACTAGCATGAAGGAAAGATTTTACAACAGAGGTTACTCAAACAAGATCATTGGGAAAGCAGAGAAAAGAGTTAAAAAAGTCAAGAGAACACATACCCTGACCTCCACACACAAACCTACCACCTCTGGAAGGGAACAGATCAGAATGGTGACTGACTACAATTCACTCCATAACGCTTTACGGAAAAGCCTGACCAAACACTGGGGTTTATTGAAGTCAGAAAGAACTCTCACCGATTACATTACAGACAGACCCCAAATTTCATTCAGAAGAGGTAATACACTCAGAAATAAATTGAGTCCCACGGTACCTAGAGATACCAAAATAACAACTTGGATGACACAACACAGTCTAGGTTTTTATAAATGTGGATTCTGTAGCATGTGTAAATGGGCAAAACATGGCACTACCGAATTCATGGGTCCTGATGGGGTTGCCTTCTATGTTAAGAGCAACATTAATTGCACCACTAAATTTGTGATCTATATCATAGAATGTGAATGTGGGAAGTATTACGTAGGGAGCACCATCAGACAACTAAAAGAGAGAATGATGGAACATGTGAGGGCAATACTGAACCGTGATCCTAAATATCCGGTGGCCCTACATGTAGCCTCATGTCAAAGTGACAGGACTAACAAAGTGGTTACGTTTTTTGGCATAGATACAGTCCCCCAGGATGTTAGAGGGGGAAACCGTGAATTGAGGCTGAGGCGCACAGAAGCGACCTGGATCATGCGACTTAAGTCTGTGGAACGGGGACTCAATTATGACCACGAGATGCAATATTTCTTGGGAAATTGACATATAGAATGGGACTATGTTTATGATACTGCAATGCATCACAGTTCATATCAATCAATGCTGTATTAAAATGTAACACTATGATTTTGCTAAATCCCTCATGCCAGGATAACTCCCCTGTACTTTGTTCTGACTTTGTGAGATGTCTCGCACTTGTGTATTGAATATGAACTTTTGTGTATACATATAATAGAAAAATGAAAATGTACTGCAGATGTCAATTGGTATGGAGATACCCACGTATGATTGGGACAGGCACTGGTGCCTAGTAGATGTCTAAGCACGGTGCTCACGACTATAGCTCACCCGGGGGACTACCCATGTCTTCCTCCTTTTTTCAGAGTCTAGCGAATGGTTACTGTAACATGGTTTCTCTCTAACGCTTACCGACCGGTAATGTTTTACAGGAATTAATTAATTCCAACAGGATGTACATCGCGCTTTACCGACCACATAATCAGCACATATGACGAACATAACCTCCCCTTCTAAATATTTGCCGTATTCCGTTCCTCTCCTTGCGGACACGGTTTTATTTCGATATAACGCTGCATGAAGGTATGGACACAAAGATTCGATAAAATTTGCGGTACACAATAAATCCTTATGTGGAGGGTTGATTCCGTGGGTTGACTGGGAACCCAATATGGAGGGTAATGTAAATGATGCGAACGGTCTAGTCTTGCGTCACTTCACGTAGAGACGCTTCTTAACGCCCACTGAGACCCGGTCACGTGTCCAAACAGGAACACGGCGACTGGGTCCGGACGCACTACACGCCGCTTCTCCGCTTGATCAAGGTAAGCTGATCCAAACACACTGGCCTACGCTTTCGTAATGACCTATGTAAACCAAGAATAAGAATACTTCAGGAGCTTAACTCCATTTTTAATTCCGGTGTCTTTTCAGCCTGAAGCGCAACGCACTTCGAAGCCGTACACGGCGTCATAAGGATACCTTCAACTAATAGGTAAGACTACGGGTGGTTTGATAAATAGCCGTATTCCATAATCTATGGCAGTAAGAATGACCCATGTTGCCCATGATTTTCACAGATCAATACTCTAATCGCCGTGAGCAACAATTGGGAACTACTATACACTTTGATCTTCAAGCCTGGGACCACTGAAACAGACTTTTAAATGTAAGTGTGTGTAGCACCTACATGCTGCACAATTGAACTGAAATTGAATGCGTGAATCACTTTACGCTTGTATCAGGGTGAGGTGCATCTTGCATCCGGACATATATGATGTCGGTTGTGTGATAGGTCTAAGTGCGCTATTCTTAGTTTTAAGTCGGATTCTGTGTGTTATAAACAGCAGGGCTGTGATTTGGCTGCATCTATGAAATATGAAATGCAGACCGGTCCGTAGTGACTGAGATCACTTAATTTGATTACAGAATTGACTTCACTTCGTGCACTCATACGGAGTATCTGCGGTCTAGGGCCCGGCTGGGTTGGAATTATCACCAGCTGAGCGGTGAGCTTTGAATTATTTTACCGTACATTCTCACTACTATGTCTTTTCTTGCCTGAGTAATTGAAATATGAGAATTAGTAATGAGATTTTTCCTGTTTTCGTGTTTTTCTTTTTGTCCATGTTGAACAATTAGACCTTTCTAACCTGAACACAGCCATCTAGGTATGTGACGTATACACTTTTAGGTCCAGAGTTTCTGCACTACGCACAAAGTCACTAAGCATGAGATATGACTGAGTCGTACACAGATAGATCACTTTTCCACCAGAGACTCTGTCTCCTAATAATAATAAATTTTGCTACATCCACGTATTAGTGCACAAAATCACTAGTAAACTGCACGGTCAGAGATAATAGTGGTAATTTTTACACGGACGACACAGATGTGTTGGGGTGGCACTTAGGAATCAAAGATGTATTTCTGTGCACTCACTAGAGTAGAAGCAACAACTGAGCATGCAAGACCATGTAACCAGGTCTTATTGTGTATTTTATCTTGAAAGATACATGCTCCATTGTCAACTTTCTGTTCATTTCAGCCCTGAGGAATCGCGAGTGCGATGAAACACGTGTCGGCTGGCTGTTTGCTACATTAAAGACTCCAAGAATCACACATTGAGAGTTCTTTTGTTTTGATAATTCTGTCATTTTGTCAGTACCTTTGTTGAATATTGTTACTTAACAATGTATACACTGTCTTGAGTGCAACGGCAACCGAGTTTGTTCATGTAGGGGTAGTTTCTTTCTACTCAACGGAGTGGTTCAGGGTTTGTCCACTCGCCGTTTTGCACCTCAATAATTAGCACGTCTATACTGGTGTGCGTATAAACGGGCAGTGCACCCAGGGCCTAACTGATTAAAAGCCTTTCAAACTTTGCAGTCAAGTATCAGTTAAGGGTAGCCGCCACGCACAATCTTATTTTTCTTTTTTATCCCGCTGTATCTAGAACAACCCTAGATAGGGAAGTTAAGCCATCCTTAATATGGATCGTACCAAAGTGGCAGAAGAGCTTTTTGAAAACCTAGCCAAAGGGATGTCCACTCAATCTGCTTCTACCAGTACTAATCCCCCTCGCACAGAGGGTCTTAAAGACAAATTTCTGAAATTAGAAAGATTAAAGAAATTGGAAAACTCAAAATGGTGGGATGGGGTGACCCTCAAGCAATATTTAAGATTAAAACGTATCCCTAGAGGGCTTAGAGGCCAAATATTCCCCACCTATGACGACCTAGATGCGGATCTCATGGTAAAATGGGAGGAATCTCTGACTAACAACTCCATTACTCTTATGGAGATATTGATTGTTAGTTCGGAACGCAAAGTAACCAAACTGCAGGCAGATATAGCAACTTTAGAACAAGAAATTAAGGATCTAAATCTGCCCGAACCAACAGTTAAGAATTACACCATTTTGGATGAAATCCTATTGAAACATCAATCGGATATTAAAAACAGAAAAGCTCGGCAACTTAGAAGGGATGAGTTGGATTACACACGTGGAAGGATTTTTACTTTTGATAAAAAATATGACTCTATGATCCCGAATAGCTCCAAAACTAACAGTAAAAATAAGACTAGCTCAGAACCTGCCTCCTTATCCTCCAGTAATGCCTCTCTTAATTCTGTCAATACCACTGGGGGAGACTCGGATAACCAAGACAGACAAAACACGCCTGCATTTTTTCAAGAGGTTTTACGCATAAGGAAGGGCAACAGATATGTGCCCCCAAGAAACCAATCCGAGCCAAAACAAGACGAGGTAGGGGCGGCAAGTTCAGAGGACTATCGAAGGAAACTGAGATCGGGAGCCAACAAGAACCAGTAAACATAGAGAACCAGAGTGTACAGGTTATCAATCTCTCAAAACTAATTCTTACTCCAGATATGATTTCTCTCTTGAGCAAGGGTTTGAACTTTAACCCCTATGCTACCGGAGATATCTGCAAGCTAAAGATTGATCTTTTTAAGTTTATTCGGAATCTAAAGTTAAAAAAGCATTTCTATGGGTCAGAAAAAAGTGGGAGAGATATGAGAATCACACCTGTACAGAGTTCTTCCGAGTCATTGTCAATAAAAGATGTGCATACAACCCACCTTCTTTTGTCATTAACTGATATGGAAGATTCTCCTCTAGATATGGACCAATTATTGGAGGAACTAGATATAGAATCTGATTTTAGAATTGTCAGTGGTTTAAAATCAAAATCCAAATGGATTCCCACACTACCTGGTGGCAATGCAATTGACACTTTTCACAAACGTGTGATAGAGGACTTGGATAACCTGAACAGTCATCGAAAGGACAGGATGTTCAAATACAAAGATAACCTCACCCATGGGGAAAGACATGCCCTAACCACACTTATGAAAGACAACACCATCATTATCAGGGAAGCAGATAAAGGGGGCAACGTAGTGATAATGGACCGTGTAGACTATCACTATGAAATCTCCCAGCAATTACAGGATGAGTCTTGCTACGAACACCTGACATATGACCCCATGGGTCCCTTAACACTGGAGATTAATTTACAATTACTAAAATGGAAACAGTCTGGGTTACTGAACGAGGAAGAATATCTATATCTCAAGGTGTTCAGACCAACCTACCCATGGTTATATACACTTCCAAAAGTCCATTAAAAAACTCCCTTTTCCTCCAGGGAGACTTATTGTTTCTGGCATTGGGGGCCCCACCGAAAGAATAGCGGAATATGTGGATCTCTTTCTGGGTCCTCTGGTCAGAAACCTACCTTCCTACATACAGGACAGTAAACACATTCTAAGTACCCTAGCAGACATCCAGTGGCAAGAGGGATCTCTACTTGTCACGTTAGATGTAGTTTCACTGTATACCAGTATTAATTTGGATTTAGGCATACAGGCAGTGAACAAGTTTCTGCACAATAGACCTGCCACACTCTGGCAACATACTGTAATGTTATCTACAATGATTGAGCTTATACTCAAAAATAACTTCTTTATGTTTGACAAAAACTGGTACTGTCAAAAGAAGGGAGTGTCCATGGGCTCAAAAATATCACCCTCGTTTGCTAACTTATTCATGGGTGCATTGGAATCCGACCTCATCTGGAGCAAGAAAGGTGCGCAATATATCGACTCCATTATTTTCTGGGGTCGGTATATTGACGATTGCATCCTAATCTGGTCTGGCTCTGAGAAGCTTTTACAAGATTTCTTTAAATATCTCAATGATAACACCTGGGAAATCCAATTTACTATGAATTGGAGTAAGACTAATATTGAATTTCTGGATATTGAGTTCTATGTATCATCAAACTGTCTTCACAGTAGACTGTTCAGGAAATCCACTGCATGCAATGCAGTCTTGCATGCCTCAAGCTCACATCCCCCTCACCAGATAAACGCCATACCTTATGGCGAGTTCTTAAGGGCAAAAAGGAACTGTAGTGAGGATGGTGAGTTCAGGAGATGTTTGACTAGCATGAAGGAAAGATTTTACAACAGAGGTTACTCAAACAAGATCATTGGGAAAGCAGAGAAAAGAGTTACAAAAAAGTCAAGAGAACACATACCCTGACCTCCACACACAAACCTACCACCTCTGGAAGGGAACAGATCAGAATGGTGCATGACTACAATTCACTCCATAACGCTTTACGGAAAAGCCTGACCAAACACTGGGGTTTATTGAAGTCAGAAAGAACTCTCACCGATTACATTACAGACAGACCCCAAATTTCATTCAGAAGAGGTAATACACTCAGAAATAAATTGAGTCCCACGGTACCTAGAGATACCAAAATAACAACTTGGATGACACAACACAGTCTAGGTTTTTATAAATGTGGATTCTGTAGCATGTGTAAATGGGCAAAACATGGCACTACCGAATTCATGGATCCTGATGGGGTTGCCTTCTATGTTAAGAGCAACATTAATTGCACCACTAAATTTGTGATCTATATCATAGAATGTGAATGTGGGAAGTATTACGTAGGGAGCACCATCAGACAACTAAAAGAGAGAATGATGGAACATGTGAGGGCAATACTGAACCGTGATCCTAAATATCCGGTGGCCCTACATGTAGCCTCATGTCAAAGTGACAGGACTAACAAAGTGGTTAGGTTTTTTGGCATAGATACAGTCCCCCAGGATGTTAGAGGGGGAAACCGTGAATTGAGGCTGAGGCGCACAGAAGCGACCTGGATCATGCGACTTAAGTCTGTGGAACGGGGACTCAATTATGACCACGAGATGCAATATTTCTTGGGAAATTGACATATAGAATGGGACTATGTTTATGATACTGCAATGCATCACAGTTCATATCAATCAATGCTGTATTCAAATGTAACACTATGATTTTGCTAAATCCCTCATGCCAGGATAACTCCCCTGTACTTTGTTCTGACTTTGTGAGATGTCTCGCACTTGTGTATTGAATATGAACTTTTGTGTATACATATAATAGAAAAATGAAAATATACTGCAGATGTCAATTGGTATGGAGATACCCACGTATGATTGGGACAGGCACTGGTACCTAGTAGATGTCTAAGCACGGTGCTCACGACTATAGCTCACCCGGGGGACTACCCATGTCTTCCTCCTTTTTTCAGAGTCTAGCGAATGGTTACTGTAACATGCTTTCTCTCTAACGCTTACCGACCGGTAATGTTTTACAGGAATTAATTAATACCAACAGGATGTACATCGCGCTTTACCGACCACATAATCAGCACATATGACGAACATAACCTCCCCTTCTAAATATTTGCCGTATTCCGGTCCTCTCCTTGCGGACACGGTTTTATTTCGATATAACGCTGCATGAAGGTATGGACACAAAGATTCGATAAAATTTGCGGTACACAATAAATCCTTATGTGGAGGGTTGATTCCGAGGGTTGACTGGGAACCCAATATGGAGGGTAATGTAAATGATGCGAACGGTCTAGTCTTGCGTCACGTCACGTAGAGACGCTTCTTAACGCCCACCGAGACCCGGTCACGTGTCCAAACAGGAACACGGCGACTGGGTCCGGACGCACTACACGCCGCTTCTCCGCTTGATCAAGGTAAGCTGATCCAAACACACTGGCCTACGCTTTCGTAACGACCTATGTAAACCAAGAATAAGATTACTTCAGGAGCTTAACTCCATTTTTAATTCCGGTGTCTTTTCAGCCTGAAGCGCAACGCACTTCGAAGCCGTACACGGCGTCATAAGGATACCTTCAACTAATAAGTAAGACTACGGGTGGTTTGATAAATAGCCGTATTCCATAATCTATGGCAGTAAGAATGACCCATGTTGCCCATGATTTTCACAGATCAATACTCTAATCGCCGTGAGCAACAATTGGGAACTACTATACACTTTGATCTTCAAGCCTGGGACCACTGAAACAGACTTTTAAATGTAAGTGTGTGTAGCACCTACATGCTGCACAATTGAACTGAAATTGAATGCGTGAATCACTTTACGCTTGTATCAGGGTGAGGTGCATCTTGCATCCGGACATATATGATGTCGGTTGTGTGATAGGTCTAAGTGCGCTATTCTTAGTTTTAAGTCGGATTCTGTGTGTTATAAACAGCAGGGCTGTGATTTGGCTGCATCTATGAAATATGAAATGCAGACCGGTCCGTAGTGACTGAGATCACTTAATTTGATTACAGAATTGACTTCACTTCGTGCACTCATACGGAGTATCTGCGGTCTAGGGCCCGGCTGGGTTGGAATTATCACCAGCTGAGCGGTGAGCTTTGAATTATTTTACCGTACATTCTCACTACTATGTCTTTTCTTGCCTGAGTAATTGAAATATGAGAATTAGTAATGAGATTTTTCCTGTTTTCGTGTTTTTTTTTTTGTCCATGTTGAACAATTAGACCTTTCTAACTTGAACACAGCCATCTAGGTATGTGACGTATACACTTTTAGGTCCAGAGTTTCTGCACTACGCACAAAGTCACTAAGCATGAGATATGACTGAGTCGTACACAGATAGATCACTTTTCCACCAGAGACTCTGTCTCCTAATAATAATACATTTTGCTACATCCACGTATTAGTGCACAAAATCACTAGTAAACTGCACGGTCAGAGATAATAGTGGTAATTTTTACACTGACGACACGGATGTGTTGGGGTGGCACTTAGGAATCAAAGATGTATTTCTGTGCACTCACTAGAGTAGAAGCAACAACTGAGCATGCAAGACCATGTAACCAGGTCTTATTGTGTATTTTATCTTGAAAGATACATGCTCCATTGTCAACTTTCTGTTCATTTCAGCCCTGAGGAATCGCGAGTGCGATAAAACACGTGTCGGCTGGCTGTTTGCTACATTAAAGACTCCAAGAATCACACATTGAGAGTTCTTTTGTTTTGATAATTCTGTCATTTTGTCAGTACCTTTGTTGAATATTGTTACTTAACAATGTATACACTGTCTTGAGTGCAACGGCAACCGAGTTAATACAAAAAACACTCTGACTCAAACAGACAACTCAACCCTCACACTAAAAAAAAAAACAAATCCAGCAGCCAAATCCAACGTCCAAATACACACTCACAATCAAACATACAACTCCAGCCTCCAACAGCACCCACCAACTCCCAACACCAACTCCACCCTCCAACTCCACCCTCCATCACTCGGGGACACCACCACATCACTCGGAGACACCACCACATCACTCAGCCCAACCACATCATCACTCAGCACCACAACAGCACTGTCCTTGCTTGCTACCAACAAGCATTGCCATAGCCAATATGACTCGCATTAGGAAAGTGTAAGCTATTGGCTTTGTGAATAACAATGCTATTAATTTATATGTTTTCAAAGCCAACACTTATTAAAAAAAAGTGTAATTTACAATACCAATAGCTCACACTTACCTAATGCGAGACCTATTGCATTGCAAATGCTTGTTATTAAATAGAGCTGAATTGTAAAGGTTTTTCCGACAATCGTTCTATGCTCTGCGTGGACGGACCGTCCTGGTCTGCTGAGAATATGCGTTGTGTTGCATTTAACCAGCAGTAAAGCGTTTCGAAGTTTTTGTGATTATGTACACGCCCGCTGCTCGGGCTACTATTAAGCGTGCACGGGTGTCTTGCTATTTGTATCTCTTCCTTGAGTGACTTTACTATTTGTACATTTGCAATTTTTCTTTCTGTTTGTATCTCTTCCTTGTGTGACTTTACATCTTGTACATTTGCAATTTTTCCTCTTTGTATCTTTTATGTAACACATGTAATCCTAAATCCTTATGTTTTGCAATTGGTTCTTATGTAAAGCGCTCTGACGTCTTCGGGTAAAGTTCGCGCTATATAAAATCGAATTAACCCCTCCCCTGCTGATGACGGAACCGCTCCGTCATCAGCTATGGTTGGGCGGTGCTGATGACGGAGCGGTTCCGTCATGGCCCGGTCGCCGCGCCTGCGCGTCGCTGATTTCGCGCCTGCGCGGCCGTTCTAATGAGCGAAGCGGGTCATGACGGAACCGCTCCGTCACCAGCACAGCTCAACCGCGGCTGGTGACGGAGCGGTTCTGTCACCAGCATGCGGCCGACGCGCGGCCGCCCCACCCCGTTAGCCTGCCGCAGCGAAAGGGTTAAATAAAAAATAAAAACGTAGAACTACACTGGAAGAATACGTAAAACAAGCCGAGCCCACGACGAGATATCAAAGAAACCCCCCACACCCACCCCATCACTCTAAAAAACTAAAAAGACACTAATTTAGAAATTAGAAGAACGCCGATGGGCTAAACTCAGGGCTTTAAGTGGGCCGGGTCTCAAGGGGTCTGAGCACCGGGAGTTTTTTAAAAGAGGCCTCAAAACGGGTCTCTATCGGGCTCTGTTTTGAGCCCTGGCACAGGCGGTCCGTTTTTTTCCAGACTGCAGAGACAGCAGTTTACTGTCACTGCAGTCCGGAAAAAAGTGCCAGGGCACAAAACAGCCAGATAGAGACCCGTTTCGAGACAAGCACATGGATGTGCGCTGCCCACACTGCTCACTTCTTACTAATGGAGAAGTTACGGCATGACGTCATGCCAGGTGAGGTTTGTGGGAGAAGGGAAATCCTTTAGCGAGTCATTTTCTCTCTGGATTTCCCTTCTCTTTCTAAAACGCAAGAGCAGCAACATTGTGGTAGGGTCACCAGGGCTTTATTTGGAAGCTTTTTCAATATTATATGTAACAAGCCATAGTTGCAGCTTATTTATCTTATGTAACTAATAACCGTTGACAAAGCCAATAGTCATTACTTGTTGTAGGTATGATGTTACTTATTGTATCACATATCTGGATGCAATGACAGAAACAGCAAAATACAAGTTGGGCGGCACACTATACTAAACAAAGATTTTTAGCTCAAGTGTTTAAAAGCCACGCCCCTAATTAGTGGCCACGCCCCTTTGAGAGACCCCTCAGACAGTTTTTTCAACCCACTTAAAGCCCTGGCTAAACCCAACGTGTTTGATCCAACCAGCCAAAAACGAGTTGCGGAAGTAGAATTTGATTGGAGCACTCGCTTGACTCGTACCCTTATTGGAGGACTTGTTCTGAACCATCATCTGTTTATTAGATTCCTCTGTATTATGCCCATTGTTTACTAGGGTAGGTGTAAAAAAAACTAATTACACATCCGCGAACAGACAAAATTAGCGGTAGATCTGGGTAGAAGTGAGCATACTAAATCTTAATCCTAATTATAAAACAAGGTTGTGGTGTGGGTCTTAGCATGCGTGAGAGAGCAGTGTTTCTCTTCTGGGCATGCGCTGTCTTTCCTCGGTTAAACGGGTTCTGTCACTTAGGTAAACGGGCATTTGACAGCTCACAGAGCTGTGTTTCCGATGGGGTTTTATTAGAAGAAACTTGTGTATGCGGGGCTTGTTTCGTTTTTCACTGTCGCGCTTTCCTCACACACAACTGCACTCTTGTTCGTCTTTCATTTGCCGCCGAGGGACAGCTAGTAAACTAAAATATTCAGCAGAGTTATTACGATGAAAGTCAGAAAAGAAACAGCTCAGCAGAAGGTGAGTAAAAATGTGCCGGAAACTTGTGGGTTTATCTGAAGAAATTCGAAGCACAATGGGAGTGATTGTAGAACTATTCGCAGCGTAATATTCTTGGTTTGTTTAAAATTGAGTGTCGTGCGTCTTAGTGTTATTTCGTTGAGAGGATGTGGTGTTACTGCCAGAGTTGTCCACTTTAGAACTGGGAAAGCAGGTTCCGTTCCGAGTTAGGTCAACATCTTGTGATTGCGGGCAAATCACTTCATATCTGTGCAGAAAAAAATGAATCTGATCTTGTGTAATGTAACTGGTGCTCATTTAAGGCGCCCCAATGCTGTTTGGTGGAGTTCGCACTATTTAAAGCTGCAAAATGTATAAAATAAAAAACGTGGAAGTTACAAACGGAGTTCTTCTCCCGTTAGTTTTTAAGTATGAGAAGTGAATGGAAGACCAGGCAGCCAGTCGTAATTGTAATAGTCTTAATATGGGCACAAGTAAAAGCAGTCGTTCTTTCAATTTAGGTGTACATTTAATGCGCCACCTCTCTACAATTCAGTGTTCTGCAATTTTGGATTTTTTTGGCTTCTGTTGTTTGACTTACTTTTTAACTAAATCATTTAGTGGCCCACAAGGCTTAACTAAACCAAATTGCTTTTCATCACATCTGTATAAAGCGCAAGCAGTTTTAAGCCTAGTGGTAATCTATACTACTATTATAAAGAGAGAACTTTCACCTTTAAGCCAGGTAAACTCAAAAACTACACCACCAATCTGAACACCCAAGACATCTTAGAAAACCTCAGGGCAAGCAGAAGGACATAGGCTACATAAAAATAAAAAATAAACGTTGTTTAAAATATTTAGAAATAAAAATAAAGTAGTCCCTTGCAAGTAGCGCCGGCCGCGACGTATGCGTGAGGGGAGTAGTATCGTTTAACCGAGCAACAGGAAGAGCGAGGACATGAGCGCCGGGAGGAGCGTCTGCGTGAGGGGAGGAGCGGAGTTCACCAGCAACAGGAAGAGGGGAGAACATGAGCGCCGGGAGGAGCTGCGGAGCAGCGAGAAGCGGAGGAGCAGTGGCAGCGCGGGGAGGAGCAGCGGATGAGGTAGCTGACAAGCGATCAAGCAGTGGAGAGGTAAACACTCCAGCGTAGGGAGGAGCGGCGGATGAGGTAAGTCGGGACCTGGGGGGGGTTACAAAGCCGGGGCGGGAGGCGGGCGGGAGGCTCAAGGCGCAAGGCGTGAGGCGGGATGCGGTAGGCGCTATGCCTAATGTCGGGGCGGGGAGCGGTGGGCGGGAGGCTCACGGCACAAGGCTCAAGGCGGGAGGCGGTATGGCCAATGTCGGGGCGGGAGGCGGGAGGGATGCGGACTGGGCAATGTCAGGGGGGGTGCACAGAGGCTTAACATGCTGCCCCCAGCCCCCTTCTGCCCCGGGCAAAGCCGGGGCGGGCTGCTAGTTGTATTCATATTTCTGTTGCCATACTTTCATTGTATGTGTCTGAAGATGTCATAGTTGTGTGTGTGTGTGTGTTTAAGTAAATGTTGATTGTGTAGAATTGGTAGGCCCTTGTCTTTTTTTGTAGAGGTACTATTGCTCCAGGGAAGTTTTGATACTGCAGGGTGCAATATTACCT